>NC_140421.1:23721628-23929128 GCF_965140295.1 Lepidochelys olivacea | reverse complement strand
GTTGTCAAAGTATTCTAGTTGCAGATACTTGGCTTTAATTTGATGTTTCATTTATCGAGAACAGTCTGTTTTCTTTAACAAATGTTGCTACTATTTTCATAACCAATCTTCTGAGATGACTTGTTAAACGCATCCCTGTATCAAATGTCTTTCTGGGTTATTCACAGAGCTACTGCTAAAAGACTTGACATTATTCAATATTATTTATAAAATGATACTTTTTTAGGTGGGAGGAGGAGAAGGCTTATCTCATCCTATTGAAATGCAAACTGTACTATGCCATTCATCTGAAACCAGCAGGGGGAAAAAAAATAAAAGCTAAAGCAAAGGTCTAACAAAAATAACCGATGGCAAAAAAAAAAAAAAAAATTGCCAAGCTAGTTTTGCAGTTTTTACAAGATGACCCTAATATTCACAATATGAATGTATTCATGGGTTTTACATAATGACTTTTATCAGGAAACTGGATTCTGCTTCTTAAATCTAATTGCCAAGTGAAGAGTAACAGAAGAGAAGAAGCAGATTACCTTATCAAATTTGCAGCTCTTGAATATACAGTGGTATAATATAGTGTCTACTCACATAATTTTTCTACTTTAGCATCAAAGAAGTAAAACATTATTTTACTACTTCATTTGCTCAAACTTTAGATAAAGACATTTGAAGTTTGAAAGGAAACATTTATATGCATTTCCTCTCTGCACACAAACAATATATTACATACCATAGCCTCTATACATGGGCCCAATCCTCATCCCTTCATGAACGATATAGGTCAGGTTCTCATCTTAGTGATATTGCTAAAAAATCCACAGTAATGCTATTAAAGACAGTTGTGTTACTCCAGATTTACACTACTGTAAGAGATAAGAATATGTCTCCGATACACTGAGGTCCTGAGTCTCCACTACTTTGCACATTGTATGGCCATTTATAGCTGTACAAAGTGAGTGTAAACTAGAGGTAAAATTTTAATAAGATTGTTTCACTCACTCTCAATAGTGGTAGTATTTTACATTCATTTTTTCACTCACTTTGTAAGAATGTAAATGACTAACAGTTCAAAGCAGAGGAGCTACAGGTCCTAGGTTTGTGTAAAACTTACTGGGCCAAATTCTCTCACTCTCACTAACGCTAATTCAGTGATTAGATTTACCCCACGGTAAGTGGGAATAATATGTGACCTAAAGGATCACCAAAATGTTTTATTGGTTTCAGTTTGCTTGAACTTGTACCTCTGAGTTTTGCTCTCATTTTTAATTTAAACATATACACTCAAATCAAAATTCACCTGAAGCTGCTGAATTTCAGAGGATTCGGATTTAAACAATACACTTATCTGTCCCTGGTACCTGTGGTTTTCAGAAAACTCATACCAGATTTTCATAGCTCATTGTTATCCCACCAACACTATGATTATATGGCCTGGCTCCATTCTGTCTGCTTTGACTTGCTCTGGTTGTACAAAGCAGGAGGAAAGCAGGCTTCTTAACTTGCTGAATCCCTTCAGTTGACAGTGTGTGGGTGGAGCACACTGTAAACCCTGGCTGCTGATTGGTCCCTGGAAGCCTGGCATAATTTAGAACAGCCTGTAGGCACCTCTAATGTGGGTTAGAGGCTAAACCAACCCTTGACAAGTCCCCGGCTTGGGAAATGATTGGATGCAAAGGTATACAGTCACTTTTGTCCCAGTGGATCCAAAGATTAGAGCAATAGAATAGGAAGCACATTCATTATAAATCCCTATTTTCAGGCTCTGAAGACTCCTTTTTTAAAAGTCTGAAATGCCTCATACTTGTCCTTAAATCAAGGTTATTGGGGATTTTTGTATTTTAGGTTTTTTTTTGGGGGGGGTGCATGCAGGGGAAAGGACACCATTTAGTAAAACTGCTGTTGGATGCATCTGAGTTATCTGAGTTTGAAAAAAAGAAATAGGTTTTTCACCATTTTAGAGATTTGGTTGAGCCCAGATAACTCAAGAAATCATGTATTTTTAATTTTTCACTCTTGCCAGGACTTTGCATCTAATTCTCCAAAGCTTGCATATGCGCAGCTTCTTTGAAGTTAATAGTGCTTCCACCCACATAAAAAGTTTGCAAGGTTTGTGGCTGTAGGACTGTATTCACGCTTCAGATGTGTGTGCATTTCTTATCATGAGCACCAATCCTGCAAAGATTTATGCATATGCTTAACTTTAAGCAGGTGAGTAGTTCTCATTGAACTCCCGAATTCAGGTCTTTGCAGAATCAAGGCTTAAGTTGCCACTAAGGCTGTTTTATTAAAAGTGGTGGGTGGTGCTATCATTCCTTCAATACAGGGTAATAAAACATCCCTTACAATGCCCTGATTTTGCTATGGGTATTGCATCAAAGGGAACTTCATTTAGGAAGTCTTAAGGCCCAGTTCTGCAAACACTCAAGTCAATGGGACAACTTACCTGAGTAAAGTTACTTGCATGCATAACTACTGGCAAGATCAGGCTCTTAGTGAGCGGATCATTGTAATTCTGGAAAAAGAAAAGGAGTACTTGTGGCACCTTGGAGACTAACTAATTTATTTGGGCATAAGCTTTCGTGAGCTATAGCTCACTTCATTGGATGCATTCAGTGGAAAATACAGTGGGGAGATTTATATACATATAGAACATGAAACAATGGGTTTTACCATACACACTGTAACGAGAGTGCCCCCCACTCTCCTCTGGCAATAGCTCACCTTAAGTGATCACTCTCATTAAAGTGTGTATGGTATTCTTTTTGCGAATACAGACTAACACAGCTGCTACTCTGAAATCTGTAATTCTGGAGTAACTCCAAATAGTGGTTTCTGTGTAAAAAATGGTGAAGTGAAAGATCAGTCAAATCATTTGTCTTTAATGGAGATTTGATGTGCCTACCCAAAGTCAGAATAGGGTCCTTAATATTAATCAGAGCTGTCTGAATAGTATTTGGTGAATAATTTATTCAAAAATTTCACAATATTTTCAAATAAATTATAAAAAGAGTTTTTTTCATATTTTTACTGACCTCTAACATTAAATGCAAAAAAGTATGTTGGACATATTTTAAGACATTTGTCTGACAAATAATGAAGTTATAAGTGTTTGAAAATCCCGTACCATGAATGTGCAGTCCACTAGCTCCAGACATACACATACAATCTGGAGTTGTACAATCTGAAATAAACACAGCTGTGTTCATCTGAATGTGTGATCCCATGTACATGTAAGAAAGTTCAAATAAATGCACTCAGTGCATTTACAGCATAATTGCACTAAGTGCATTTGACAGACCTGGGATGATGCAATCAGTTAAGCCTACTGAGCTGTTTGTTGCACATTCATATAAATACATGTTCATTAATATGTAGCCGAGAAAATGAAATGCAAAAAATGAGGGTTCATGAATTACTATTATTTTTTATTATTTATTATGTGTATTATCATAGGGCTCAGGTGCGCTGCTCATGGACCAGGACCTTGCTGTGCTATGCGCTGTACAAACACAGAATAAAAGATGGTCCCTGTTCCAAAGAGTTTACCGTCTAAGAAATGAAACCTTATCAATAAGGTTTTAAATTTAAAAAATGAGGAAATTCAAAGTTATGTTTCTTACAGCAATGTAACCAGGTCACATTGTACATTTATATGAAGGTTTAAAGCACAAAATTTTACTTTAAATACTATAAAATACTTAAAGTGATTATCTTTTCTGGTTTTAGCGGGACAGTCCCAGGTTTTCATATGATGTCCTGGTATTCTGGGAACGACTTTCAGAACACTAGAAATGTTCACCTCCTTAATCAAAGTCTTTGTTTTTCACAAGTAAAATATGGTTGTTTGAGATGTATTAGTATAAGAAAGATAATATGTTCTTTCTGCATCAGGAATAATAGTCCAGGAGAATAAGTGCTGGATGTGATGAACAATGTTTGGAGTGTGTAGAAACTATCAAAGCTATTCTTTTGCTCAAAAAACTAAGTTACTGGGGAAAAAAATCTTCCAGTTGAGAAATATGCATGGGTTACTCATGAGTCAGAAACTGGCAGTAGTGACACCAGCAAACTTTTGTATGACTATTCTGCAACCCTAAACAATGTCACCACAAAAATGTCCTAGTTTTTAGTTTGAAAAGAGTCACCCTAAAAATACTAGGTGTGCAAGCAGGCTGAGGTCTGGTAGCTGTAGAACCACAGCTTTGAATTTCCTGACATACATGCTCTTGAAAATCTTTCCCAAATGATGGCACTAACCTTAGGTTTTAGTAATATATACTCTCTACCTAAGTCTGCCTCCATGCATAAACATCTTCAGAATGGTCACAGATACATTCTGCAAAAACTGTCAGAATGTGTACTTGCAGTCTGGCTGGGAATGGCTACATACAAAGATAACCCCTGAAGATTATTCCTGTTAGGAGCATGGGACGCTGCATATAGGATCAGGAGATGTAACCGCAAAAGCATGCAGACAATGGCCTGTATACCCTAGGCCCCTGCCCAGACTTCTTAAGTTTATGCAATAAGCCTTACAACATTAAAACAAGGGATCTCATATTATTCTATACCTTTTAAGGAAAATTTCACAAACTATTTAAATATACCAAAGCCAGACAATCCTTATTTGTTTGTTTGGCTTACAATATTCTAAGGAATGCTACAGTGGAACATTTATTATCAATATTATATTAATAAAAAGAGCTGAAGTAAAAGTACATGCTGATTAAGTACTGACAAATGCTTTGCATGTCTTCCTCTGCAATGGGAACCACTCATGAACAAGCCCACTATGGTTTCTGTTTACAATCTTTCTGGTGTTCACCTCAGCCATCTTTGTTCCCTTCACTAGCCTGAACATGCCCATTTGGCTTAAAATGAAGAGTAAGACCCTAAAGTGTTAAAAACAGAACAGTGACCTGGCAGGAAATTCAGCATTTGGCAAGCAGAGGACTCAAAAGGAACTGCTGTAACATAAGGCAACCATCAGTACAGAGAGCCCAATCCTGCCCGCATTGAAGTTGATAGGAAAAAATCCCACTCACATCAGAGGGAGCAGAATCCAGCCCCAGAACTCTGCACTGTGATCTTGTTCTGAAAATTTAGTGGACTTGACTCCCCTTTCATGCCCATTTTACAATAATGTAACACCATTGGAGATACTCCTAATTTACACTGATATAAGGGAGACGAGTATCAAACCGCATGTATGTGTCTGTGTGCATGGCAAATCCTGGGGTGGACTAGCAAAAGCATCCAAAAGTTGTGAAGAATGGTGAGAACAGTGAGCATCAACTGAGCTTAAAAACAACACTGCTAAGTGATTTGTGCATTTCTTTTAAATCAAGAACCTTAGAGAAATGAGGTGAAGGGTCAAAGTCACATCTGGTGTAAAGGGGGTGCAGCTGTGCTGAAATCAAGGGCATTGCATTCACTTATGCTGGGTCTGAATTTAGACCAAAAAGCAGGAAGAGTGGTGGTGGTGTGAATTGAGCTGACAACACAATATTTATGTGCTTTTTTACTCTCAAAAGATGTGCAGGAAAGAAGAGGTTGGCCCCCATCCCAGCACAGTTAATACTTAAAGCTACTTCTTTAAAAAGTCTAAGGCCTGGTCCACACCTAAAATTTAGGTTACCCTAGCTACATGGCTCAGGGGTCTGAAAAATGTCACACCCTGTGTCATGTAGTTAGATCAAGCTAACCCCCACCATGCATGCAGTTTGATCAATGGAAGAATTCTTCCATTGACCTAATTACTGCCTCTCAGAGAAGGGGATTACTTACCTCTACAGAAGAGCCTGTCCCATCTATTTTGGAAGCTCCCGCGATGTAGCTGTGCTGGTGAAGCCACTGTTGTGTAGACATAACCTAAGTGCTTATCTATGTGGGGACATAGGAAAATTAATTCAAATTATGAATTTAAAATGAATTCGTTAAACCGCACTAACCCCCTCTGTGGACACTCTTATTCAGAATTAAAGTGGCCTTAATTCAGTTTAGTTTAATTCACTTTCAAAGTGAATTAAACTAAACCAAATTAAGGCCATTTTAATTCTGAATGAGAGTGTCCACAGGGGGGCTTAATGTGATTTAACTAATCTACTTGAAAGTTAATTCAGCTTAACTTTCCTGAATGTCCCATGTAGACAAGCTCTAAGTAAATTATGTCCCCATCCTGCAGCATTTCTGCTCACAAAGCTCCCATTGAAGTCAATGTGAGGAATGCAGTTATGGCAAGTTCGGTGGAGAGGGGAAGACTCAAACACACACTTTCACTTTTTGTTTTAGTCTCACAGTGATAGAGAGAATGTTATTTCCTCTTCAGATTTATGTTTTTGTGCCTGGAACAAGTCAATGAGAAGTACCTTTGTGAAGCTAAACCAACCCTCTCTACCCCCAACCTTTAAACTTTATTTTACTTAATGTCTGGAACTAGTCAAGGAGAGAATAGAAATAAAGGCCTATGAGTCTGACTGCTTTGAAAGCCACTCACTCCATTCTCACGATGAAATTGGGGGACTCACAAAAGTGAAAAATTTGGTACAGTCTCTGTCCTTCAACCACAGGTGGGCTCTTTAACATTAACATAAAAACCCTAAGAGGACTCAGAAGGGCATGGAACCAATTACTGTATGCTGCCACAGATACTGCTATTGATACTCTCTCCAGCGCAGATGAAAATCTCACAAACTCTTAGCAGGGGCTGAAAATCCCCTCACACTTGCTGGAAAACCCCCTTCCTCACAAGTCAATATCCTGTACACAGAGCTTTTTTTAACCTCAACACGTCAGATACATTAAAAAGCAGTTGGTGGATTTGCACTATAATAGAGAGGTGTGATGAACCTGTAACCCGTCTTATCATAGTACCACTTAGCCGTCATCTAGCAGAACACCTGAGAAAAACCTTCTGTAACTGAGTATTGAACCATAGCAGAAGTCTGCTGGCACGTCCACCTCCCTCAATGAATTTTTCAAAAATCTAAAGGAATTCCTACAGAGGCAACAGGAACTGGACAATTTGCAGTAGGTGCTACGCATGGTAGTACTAGTATCAGCAGAAGTGCTATGAATATGGAAGTGAGAAGCTAACAAAAGGAAGAGGCGTTTGCAGACAAGTACCTTGCTCAGCTTCCCATAACAGAAAATAGTTTTAAAATATTCAGCAGTGAAGCAAATGGGTAGAGTACTGTTGGTTCATCTGAAAACTCACTCACACCTTATGGTCACCATCTGTGGTGTGGAACGTTTTCAACCTTGACAAAGCAGATTTGTCAAAGGATATTTCTTCTCTTTGAAATAAGAGAATTAGCTGTTTCAAAACCGGAATCCGTGTTGGCACATCTACACTCAGACACACTCTGGAAAACAGTGTATCATTGCAATAAGCATTCGGTTGCCAACCTGTAAAAAAACGCAGCTGTATAACTGCTAAGCAACACCAAAGGCTACTGTTCCTTCCTCCTCCAGTAACTTTTTAAAGGATGAAGAAGAGCTGTTATAAAAGCCAATGAGAAGGAAGGAACATGCAGCAGGTGGTAACATCTGTGCCCATTAGGTCTCTCCAAAACAATCTGCTCCCTAATGTTCTCAGTGAGGAGAAGGAACAAGAATCTGAGAGTGACAGAGTTATTGGCATGGGTGGAGTAGGGAAAGGGTAGAGACTCCTACTCAAATACTGAACCTGTTGTGGAAGAGGTTTTTAGTGCCAATGAATTATTATTTCCCTCTCTTTCGCAGTGTAACTTCCGTGGGAGAATTCCCCCAAAGTCTTGCTGGCTTGCAAGCATAAAATCAACACGTGTTTTAGATATACATACATAGCCATGTTTTGTGTCATTGTTGGGATGGGCGAGAGATACTGCAGGGGGAAGTAAGAGTAATATTACAACATAGGATGGTGTTTTCCTGCTATTTTATAGTTTGCCCTTCATTGAACAATTTTCCACTGACTTTAATTAAGTTCACAAGACTACTGCATTTTTATATTTTTTAAAACTGTGAATAATTCAAATTTAAAAATTCGCCCAGTGAAATTGGCCTTTTTTTTGTGGAGAAGGCTGTAATTTCCTCAGAATTACTCATTACTAAAGTTTAGTTGAAAATTGTCTTCCTCTGTGGATTGGTGTCAAATAGTTTGCTATATTTTAGATTAATTATTCAAGATCTGGACTGTGATGCTTAGTTATGATTCAACAAATAAATCAGATGGCATTGTTATGAGCTGTAGCTCACGAAAGCTTATGCTCAAATAAATTTGTTAGTCTCTAAGGTACCACAAGTACTCCTGTTCTTTTTGCAAATACAGACTAACACGGCTTCTACTCTGAAACTTGTTTCCATTCTGTGATTGAATAAAATGTGCAAGCACTTCTGGCACAGATACTCACACAGGTGAAATTAAAATTTGGCTCCTGTTAATACTTTCTCATGCAGATTTGAAATTTGCTCATTGCAAACATTCAGGCCAGGAAAATGTAATCACTGCAACGTTTGGTTTCTGCAAGGACAAAGAGTTCAAACGAGTAGTGAGCGTTGCTGAAGCAAATTCATGTACAAATTCAAACTAATATTCTTGGGGAAATGGTAGTATTTGCCCAGCCCTCATATTTTTTAAAGCCATCTTGCTGACTTAGGGAAAGATTGTCCCTTGCCCTATATGCTTCAAAAGAGGAATAAGGAGGAGGTGGGTGACCCACATCACCAGTCGGCATGAGGGCAGACAGCAGGCTCTATGGGGCCATTACCCATACCCATTCAGGTGGGCAGGGAAGGAGAGGAGAAGGGGGTACCCCATCTGTGCTCCTTTCCACAGGGCTAACAGGAAAGTGGCAATATAGGCCTTGACTGGTTCCTTACTTTCAACCAGTTCTAATATTTTAAAATTTGTATAAGCATTGTAAGATTCGTATATCAAACTGGATATAGTCTACAGGTCTTTTGGTTCATTCTCTGGCTGTGCTACAAACTTCTTGTGTGACCTTGAGCAAGTCAATTTATCATTCTATGCCTCATTTCACTGTCTGTAAAATGGGGATAATATTACTTTCTTAGTTCAAAAGTATGTTATGAAAATGAATTCATAAATGTCTGGGAGGTGCTCAGATGCTATGGTTTTGAAGGCTATAAAAGTACCTAGATAAATACATTATGCACACATTTTCTTTTCTTGTTTCTTCTAATGGGATGATGGTACTTTACTTCTTCTGACACAGGCCTCATTTTCACCACCACTTTTAAGTTTATGTTTGACTTTTGAAATCCTGTTGAAGTGCACTGCCAATTATTACAGTAGTTAGCTACTAAAATTTTACCTGACTGATGTATAGCACCTAGTTGTTGCTTGATTCATGAGTTTCCTTTCTCCAACCCTGGATAGATGTTGAAAAAATATAAGATGGTATCCCAGTGAGTACCACGTCAGCAGAGATAAGCAGTCCTACTGCACTAATTAGAATATAACTAATGTAGCTATTCGTAAGTATTTCATTTCCAGTACTGATATGCACTGCAATGCACTCCAGGGACACATGAAGTTCTTCAGTGTGAGTTATGTATCTTTTAGGTAAAGACAAAGGTAAGGACATATAATGGCATTGCCTGCCTTCAAAAGCCACAAGAAAGGGCATCGCTCTCATGATCAGCATTGTCCTTTAAAATGTGTGACAATGACTCAGAAAGAGGAACACAACAAAATCTGCAAGAAGAAGCAGTTTGTCACAATGTGGGATTCATTTCTTTAACAGCTATAACCTCAGTTTCCTGATTCAGCATTTTTATGCCTATACTTTATTATAACAAAGCAAAATGACAATATATTTGCATGGAATGGAGGAAAATTTGGGTCTAAAATGCAGGACAGTTGGGAGGTCAGAGAAAGATATTTTAGCAGGTCTGCAGTAATGGCTGTTGTGAGAGCTAGATGTTGTTTGTATGGGCACTCAATTCACTGAGATCTTATCATGGACCTTATAAGGGTTTTAACACTGTAGTAAATAAGGGGTGAAATCCTCCAAGGATTTCACCCAGTGTTTGTGAAGCACCCAGAACCTAAGACAAGAATAAGAATCAGAATAAGAGATAAATAATAAATTAAATAACATAACTTCCTCGATGTGAAACCTGATTAGCCAGATTTCACAGACAGTTTCAATTAAGTCTATTTCTCATTTTTGTTTATCTCTATTTAATATGGATAAATAATGTTATTTCATTACAATTCCCTAAAGTATGTTTTGATATTTCATGAAAGGGACAGTTAGGTTTTTTTTAAAAAATCTTTACCTATGTTACCAGATTATTAAAAAGTGAAAAAGAGTCCCATTTTCTGTTGATTGTGTTGTTTGTTTTCTGCATTTCATTCAACACGGACAATGAAAATAGAGTAGTCCATTTCTGCCTTGTGTTCCTTAGGGGCAACTGAATTAATCCTACCGGGAAGTCCCATCACCTCCCTGGAACTGAGAAACTAGAATATGGGTCACCACTGAGCAACTTGAGTGTTGTGCTGCCTGATTCATTTGCTGCACCTTCAGGGAAACGAGGGAGTTCCCAGCAGGGTTAATTCAGTTGCCCATCATCCTGGGCTGTCTGCGTGTGCTTCTTGAGTCTCGGGGGATGGGGAAAGAGGAGGAGTTCAGTGTTGATATACAATCCTTCTGAGGTGGAATTGATTCCTGAAAATAAGGAGGAGCAGAGCCTGTAGATTTCACCAAGGAGTGCTTTACTCCTGTTGTTAGTTGGGCAGGCAGACAGTGCTAACATACTCCCTCAGCCTTTTAAGCTGCGCGCACAATGGCTTGTCTTCTCATCTTCTTTCTCCCCCAGGTTTGGAAATTTTCACTGTCAATTTTTTATTTCATGTATTTTCCAAAGCCACTAAAATAATTTGGCAGCAAAGGTTTCAAGTCCCACAGGCAATATAAGTTCTATGGAATAAGTTCAGCAAGAGCAAAGAGCTTAATCTTCCTCTCCCGGCCCTACCATTATTAAGAAAAGGGTAGTTTGGTCTCCAAGTGCAGTTAGTCCTTGGCCTCTCTGCTGTGACTGACAACAGGAATGGCAATTGTGGTGATGGTTTCACTGATGTAGGCACTCGTCCATTACAAACTGGACTGAATCCATTAGGTCATGTCATATATTCCACCAAACATATAGTAAGTACTTCTGGCCACTACAAGCACAAGTCAGATTTTAACTAGTGACCTAAAGGTGAAATCCTCTATATACGATTACCAAATCCCTAAAGCCATCCAGCTTCACAAAAAGTCATTTTAAAGTAAGTTTTATATTACAGGAAGTAAAGAAACCACAGGCACTATCTATGCTGGAAGTAAATTAGTATGGTGTAGAGTGATATAAATATTTACTATATTGGTAAGAATTAACTGCATTATCATCCTTCTCCTTTCCACTTCTAATTCCAGAGGACTGTCTCCAGTTTTTCAGTATTTTTAAACATGTGTCGTGTGACATTTTAGAATTTGTTACTGCCATTGTTGAACCTTACAGTTTTCTTTCTTCTTGGTAACTCCTCCACTAAATATTTGAAGGGTGCAACACTAAAACAGGGATCTCACTAGGTGAAAAAAGACCATGTCAGTGGCCAGCATGTGACAATTTCAAATGCTATACATTTGCAGAAAAAAGGGTGCATACTTTAAGATCTCACATCTCCCTGGACATTCAGTAAAAATGGAGTACAATAAGCTGCAATGGTAAGCTTGCAATTACACAATGACCGTGATCCTATAAATTCTTGCCCAATTTATAGCACAAGTTTGCTGTACTCCAGTGTCCTACGAGTACAAGTACACTTAGGCATGAGGTGTAATGTCTGACTGAGAGTAAGTCTCAAGCCCTTTTACATACCTGATCTGTCACAAGTGCATGGGATAAAAAGGGGTAGCATATGGGAAGGCAAGAGTGTGATGAAGGAGACATGGGCTTAAGTGTGATATTTGGCTTGTAAATGAGCCTCATGGGCCTTTCTCCTGCCATTAGAGACAAAAGTAGTTTGACAGCCATGCCCCAGTATTCTTACTAATGCAAGACCCAGCACTCACCATCTTGATCATTTTTACCTTGGGCTTATTTGCACGACACGCCATACCTGAGCCCTGCAGGTTCAATATAGGCAGAAAACGATCTTTAAGAAAAATGAAATATGTTCCACCTTGTTGCACCATTTTTCTCAGTCAGTCCATTTTTGTAATTTCAAAATATCCTAGGTATAGATTTTGGAGCTGCCAAGTAACATGCTATCAGCACTTTTATTTAAACAGGAGGGCAATTTTAGACTATTAATACTAGCTGGGAAACTGCAGATAGGTGTGGTACTGTTTCATACTGCTGCATCATCTTTGTTGGGCTCTGAATAGTTTAGATAGCGGCAGACAATGCTGGTGGTATTAATCAGGAAACCATTTCCAGATGCCTCACACAAATTCCAGAGGCCATGATGATGTGTTGTGTTATCTTAATTTTCCTCTCACGCCACAAGTACAAGGGAGTGAGTTGGTCTGTGCTATGATGAGAGTCCCCTATGTCTGACAAACTAATGACTGCAAGTATACAGCAGTTCAATCATAATAAATTGAACTTTTGTATAGTCCCATCCTAGAGGATCCCAAAGTGCTTTACCACAGTATACAGTATAATATATGAGTCACTCCACCAATCACCTAAATACTGACACCTCTAAGGTGAAACACAGAAATTGTTTGGGGGCTCAGTTGCTTAATTGAAGGCAATGCTAATTTTGTTTTAACTTCAGTGGAAGCAAGATCAGGCTGCAGAAGTGCATAGTACTACTATACAATATTGTAATTTAGGACAGGAAATTAGAAAGAACACAACTGAAATTTCAGGGAAATTTAGGTGAGCAGAATATAATTAACCCCTTTAGAATCTGATAAGGATACCAGGCTTGACACACCTACTTTTGCAAAAAGTTTAATAACCACAAATGGGTAGGTCCCTTGGTTTTTCAAGCAGAATAGTTTCCTGCAACCCCCATATCAGAGCATAGATTCAGTACTGACTCTGTAGGAAAGAATGCCTCCTACTGAGCCACCATCACTACCTCCTACAGCATTTAAATATTTCTTTGTGGTCCCCAGTCATTGGATTGACCCAGCTCCATCCTTCTTAGCTGGTAAGATCACAAACCAAGACAGTACTCTGTGTTTGGTTAGATTAGTTCTAATACTGTCACCTGGATTGTGTGGTACTGTGTGATTGCAAGGTAATTTCATTTCCTAAACTGTAATTCTTTCCATAGTGATGAAGTCCAAAAACAAACAAATAAACAAAACAACAACTCTTTAGTATCCTCCATATTACTTGGTTAATTGCATAATTTTTCATTTCTAGAATAGAACACTTGCTGGTGAATCAAGAATATACTTCTTTTAAGAATTTTCTTTCTTATCATGACTGGCTTAGCAAATAACCTGAAACCCTTCTGGTGTTCTTGTAGGAGAAACAGATATCTCCTAAGCCTCTTCTTAATAATCCCTTTCTTTTCTCCATCTACCCCTTCTAAATAAATGCACTGAGCTTAAGCCTACAGAGGAGAGTGGGCAGGGCTCACATATGGGAGTTTTAAGGAAGGTGTTGCCTGTATTTATCTAATTTGGCCTTCCAACAATAATGAAAGCAAATTCTTTACAATTTATATTTTATGAGACTTTGCTGCAGTCCTCTGGAAATATATGGTATTTAGAAAGAAATGAGGAAGAAAATGAACAAACGAGAAACATCAAAAAGTAGGAAGAAAAGGTGGACTTGTGGCACCTTAGAGACTAACAAATTTATTTGAGCATAAGCTTTTGTGAGCTACAACTCACTTCATCGGATGCATTCAGTGGAAAATACAGTGGGAAGATTTATATACACAGAGAACATGAAACAATGGGTGTTACCATACACACTGTAAGGAGAAAAGGAGTACTTGTGGTGCCTTAGAGACTAACAAATTTATGTGAGCATAAGCTTTCGTGAGCTACAGCTCACTTCATCGGATGCATGACTAACATGGCTACTACTCTGAACACTGTAAGGAGAAGGTTTCAGAGTAGCAGCCGTGTTAGTCTGTATTCACAAAAAGAAAAGGAGTACTAGTGGCACCTTAGAGACTAACCAATTTATTTGAGCATAAGCTTTCGTGAGCTACAGCTCACTTCATTGGAAATAGTTTTACTTTGTGTAACGACCCATCCACTCCCAGTCTTTATTCAAGCCTAAATTAATTGTATCCAGTTTGCAAATTAATTCCAATTCAGCAGTCTCACATTGGAGTTTGTTTTTGAAGCTTTTTGTTGAAGAATTGCCACTTTTAGGTCTGTAATCGAGTGACCAGAGAGATTGAAGTGTTCTCCGACTGGTTTTTGAATGTTATAATTCTTGACATCTGATTTGTGTCCATTTATTCTTTTACGTAGATACTGTCTAGTTTGGCCAATGTACATGGCAGAGGGGCATTGCTGGCACATGATGGCATATATCACATTGGTAGATGTGCAGGTGAACGAGCCTCTGATAGTGTGGCTGATGTGATTAGGCCCTATCATGGTGTCCCCTAAATAGATATGTGGACACAGTTGGCAACGGGCTTTGTTGCAAGGATAGGTTCCTGGGTTAGTGGTTCTGTTGTGTGGTGTGTGGTTGCTGGTGAGTATTTGCTTCAGGTTGGGGGGCTGTCTGTAAGCAAGGACTGGCCTGTCTCCCAAGCTCCCAGCACTCCCAAATTAATTCATTACACATAGAACATAACATTTAGATAGAGGGCTCCATTTCAGCTAAGTCTCTACTTGGCCTTCATTTGTAAGTGTGCGCAAAAAAAAAAAAAAAAAGTCTGCATTTCTACAACTCACTGTCCCACCTGTTGTCTATTTGTATAATTGTTATTAGTAAATTACATTCCTGTAGACTCAAAAGGAATCAGTCAGCCATAGGTCAATTAATGTCTTTTAGCATTATAGGCTAAGTATGTGTAACCTTTCTACCAGGTGGTGTTGGCAGCAAAAAGGGCCGTCTTCAAATATCTATGGGTTGCTCTTGAAATTAACAATCATCGCCGACTCAAGCCCCCACCCAGAAACCTGGGAAAAAATACCTTCCCTGGGAAACCCTTAACAGGCAATACTTTACCCCTGTCAAGCACTGAGCCCATATGAAAAACAAGGAAAACTTTATTCAGGGGAAAGGAACACAGCATTAATTCAGATAAACACAACAACAATAGATCAATAATATGTTAGAAGAATAACAAGTAAAACACCTGCCCACACAGTATCTTTGGCAATAGTCCTTTGAGTCTGTTTCTCTATCTGCTGGTGTGAACATCTAATGGACAAATGTCTTTCACATGCCACTTCCCCCACCCCCCTCCTTTTTGTGAAGGAGAGACCTTCTGGCCCCTCTTACTGCAATGTCACCTCAGGCTGTGGTGTTGACTTCAGGCGTTCCGGCTCCTAACCCAATCATAGTGATTACAGTTCTAGGGGTGCCGGTAGGAGCACCTTGCTACCACCTCTACAATGCCAAAGACAGGTCCTTAGCAGAGTTCAATAAGCTCTGTCATGACACTGGAGGGTTTAAACAGCATATAATACCCTTGATCAGTCCTCATTCCAGGGATTCACTCCTCACATCAAAATGGTGTGTGTGTTATTCCAGTGTTCTAGACTCATCACTCTGCTAGCACTACTCAAATTTAGAAATGTAACTGTGCAGCTAAAGTCAGTTACAGATAACCTACCTCTCTCTGATATTGTGAGATGTCTTAGACTAAAACAAATCCACTTCTACAGTAGGGGAGCTGACCAGGAAGCTGACTAGTACTGTGGATCGCAGATCTGAAATCCTGACACATACAGTAACTACTGACAGCATGCAAGAACCTGACACAGACTGCCAGGGCATTATTTATTATATACTGTATCAAAGCCAAAAAGTCTAGAAATCCAGTTCTGCAATGGCTTCTCACATTGCAATGAGCTGAAAGGGAGCCAGGTACAGTTAACTGCTTTCTTGTTGTCCTTTCTCAAGAGACTCCAGCCGCTTGATCAATCACAACTGCCCTTTCATTAGGATTTGTGCAGCAGAGGGGGATTTTCTAGCTGAGTCATTAAACTAGAGGCTAATGTTTTTGATTTACTTCCAATTTGTTTTGTGTTGGGGTGGAGGGGAAGGCATATTTTGTGACAGCAATGTGTAATTTGTTTTGGTGTGAGTTCACTATATTCACCTAGCTAAATGACTGTGCAGTGTTCTTTCATATGAATTACTCCTACTTTTTGGTTTCAGCGTAGCAGCCGTGTTAGTCTGTATTCACAAAAAGAAAAGGAGGACTTGTGGCACCTTAGAGACTAACAAATTTATTTGAGTATAAGCTTTCGTGAGCTACAGCTCACTTCATCGGATGCATTCAGTGGAAAATACAGTGGGGAGATTTACATACACAGAGAACATGAAACAATGGGTGTTACCATACACACTGTAATGAGAGTGATCAGGCAAGGTGAGCTATTACCAGCAGGAGAGCGCGGGGGTGGGAACTTTTTGTAGTGATAATCAAGGAGGGCCATTTCCAGCAGTTGACAAGACTGTCTGGGGAACAGTGGGGGAGGAATAAAATGGGGAAATAGTTTTACTTTGTGTAATGACCCATCTACTCCCAGCCTTTATTCAAGCCTAAGTTAATTGTATCCAGTTTGCATCCAGTTTGCAAATTAATTGTAGTGAATGTACACAAGGGAACAGATTAAGGTTGGTTTTTAAACCTGAGTTAACTGCACACCCACAACATGTTACTAACAGGTTTTGCAGAATTTTGGGGGGATAATAATGGTGATGATGATAATATTATTTATAATAATAATACTTAATAACAATAATAATAGCTTCACCTTGCTTCTGCATTAACTGAAGAATAACTAAGTCCTGTGCTAATAAATTCATCATGTCCAAAAAGCACCCCCAAATCATCATGTAAGTAATACCAATAATACAAGCATACCTCAGTAAATATGTTCTTGGAACAACTCTGCCAGAATGTTAGACAATAAACTGCATGAGATTATTTCCAGGTATGACTCAAATGGCCACCTGCTAAATATTTCATCTAGCACAAAATATCTAACCTTTGATAAGACTCTCACTCAGTGTCCTAAAGAGCACTGAAGAAAACATAATGTCCACTGTGCTGTGTAATACTCTTCCTTCTCTAACACCTGCTAAATTGCTGCATTTGAACTTCCCCATTTTCACCAATCATTTCCAGTTTAAGATGACTAATATAGTTAGTCACAATTCTTAAGAAACACAGTGTTCAATATATATTGTTACTTCAAAAAGGCACATAGTAAACATTTTTATTTGCAGAGGTTAACATAAACAAGGAAAACAAGGAAACCACAACTATTCAGTTTTGTATGTTTTCAGAATGTTTATTTAAATTATTCTGCAACTCTTTTAGGAAACTATCCACTCTTAATTTAAAGACTTTGAGTGATAGAAAATCTACCCTATCCTTCAGTAAACAGTTCTAATGGTTAATTACCCTCACCTTATTTGTACCTTATTTCCCATTAGAATTTTTCTAGCTTCAATTTCTAACCAGTAGATCTTATTATGTCTTTATCTTCTAGATTAAAGAGACTTTTAGAATCATATATCTTCTCCCTATGTAATTACTTATTTTATGTGCATAAAAATGGACATAGGTGAGGAAGTGGAATATAACTGCAAAAGGAATTTTCCAAGAGGTGAATTAAGCACACATAAGGCTGTTGTGAACACTAGGGAGGCTGCAGCTAACATTTGTATGTTGTAGGCCTGGACAAGGGGGTTAGATCCTCAAAAGAGAGTTTTAAATTAGGTGGGAGGTCTCCTAAACAGATTTAGGTGCTGAACAGCTAGGCCAATGCAGAGCTGATTAAAGTGCAAGGCAACAGCCCAAGTTTATCCTTGATGCCAGGCAAGCAGAGGAGAGGATGCCCATAGGGAACATCAGAAAGTGTCTGCTAGTGGAGGAAAAGGGTAAGTGCAAGAAAACACAAATGTGTGATGCTAATGTGAATTGTACCTAAATCATAGGTGAGGATACAAACAGAAAGGTGGGACAGGGAACTAACTTCTGGATGAAAGGAGGGTGAGAGATGCTGGTTTTCTCTTCCTCAGCTGATTCACCTGCTTCAGGGTGGCCTGCTGGGAAGTTTTTCTGACTTGTCATATGTCCATATGTGTGGGTACACCTCTTGGAGAATGGGTGGCAGGATGGGTAACTATTGTGAAATTGTGGGGAGGAGTAGACAGTGTCTGATTGGCAGTCAGAAGGGCAGTCAAATGGAGGTTTGGTGCCACCAGCAGAATGTAAAGTGAATTCACAAACTCATCATGAGATATTACCTTGCCACGTAGACCATACACACCTGATTCTTTACTTTTCTAGTGCCAGTTACATGAATTGTGTCAGGGTTCAAAAGGCTAATATCCTGTCACATGAGAGGGGGATGTTAACCACTGACCCTTTGCTACTATTACAAAGGAGAAATAATTCAAGTAAGGCTCAGCACAGTTTACATGAGGGTAGTGGGGGTGCGGAAAGGAAAGGAATGGGAAGAGGTTACACACTTCATACATGGTCTGCAATTTTAAAAAAGCAGGATGGACTGGGACACCACAGCTTCCTCATGGGAGACAGTCTGTTGCCCTCTGGTTGGGGTGAAGTTCCCACTCCACCTTGTCATCTAGGCAGATCCATCTTGTCTTGGTAGTCAGGCAGAGTACCTAACACTTCTTTTTTCTGTCCTCCAGGACTCTGTCATCACTTGCATCATCTCTCATCCAGCTTTCACAGCATCAAGCACCTTCATCTCTCCTGGGACAAGGACACAAGGAACCTGACCTCCTCTTTGGTGAAATCTGCATTCCTCTTTTGGAGAGTTTCTGAAAGGCAGGCTGCTTCAGAAAACTGTTAGGAACAGGTAAGGATAATTTGATGGCAACCGATATCAAATTCTGATTTGAATTTGCATATACTACTAATAATGAAACTAGCAGAATGGTTGTCACCCCTTGTAAACCTAGCAAGTTGTGTGCTTACCTTCTGAAAATGCATCTGATAATTCTGAGATTAGCCATGCCAGCCCCTGCATACATGCACAGCATAAGATTAAATTGGAGGATGCATCTCACAGTGTCCTTTTACCTTACTAGCAGACTTACAGAATGGAATTTGAGCACCTAAGTTGAAAGCTATTGTTCCTTTTTTCTCTCTCTCTCTTTGGGTGTCTGGAGATTTTATAAACAGGAGACGGGAAATTCAAGATGATTTTTCCACATGAACACATATTGGCAAAGCTTTAGAGATTTCCACAAACATACATGCAAATAAAAATCATTCGTATAAATATTCACTGGAAACTGACAAAAAGTATTGTAACTATTGAAATAGATGTCTAAGTTTTAGTCAGAAGAATGTTTGTTAGATATGTTTTTCTCATACTGGCCCTGCTTTGGTAGACACAAGTATCAGTATACTATTCAATAGATAATGTGGTAGTCACATTTTTCCAAAAATCTCCATCTGTCTATAAATACTAAATAAAACTTGTGTTTTGGTGCAATATTTGCACAGCTAGCAGTTGACCCAGATCATATTTGTGATTAAATGAGACATTTTATATTACTCAGGGGAAATCCCCAGTTTTGAAACCTGCCAGTCTATCCTCAGACTACTTTTGCTGAGCTGTTGAACCTTATTTCCTGAGTTCCAGGAATTTCTTTTGGACTAGATATATCATGACATTTGTTCATCATTCTGAGTCACTGTTGTCAACTTTTTGTTCATGTGTTGGTATTGCATCCATTCTCTCCGGCGCTGATTTGACATTATCAAACATTTAAGTTTAACATAGAGCTGGCTGCATAATTTTTTGCACACCTTTTAACACTCTGCAAACTGAATTGCAATTTTCAACCTTTTGGAATTTGCTTTTTACAAAGATTTATGGCAGTGATTTTTTTCCATACAAATGTATGACATTTATTTCATGAAGACATTACATTTACTTCAGGTGGGAGCAAAATTAGTGTATCAGCCATCTAAACTGGAACCTTAAGCCCCAAGCCAGTATTAAAACAGTTAAATGACCCAGAGAAGGGTATGTGTCCTCATCTTTTGCAGCTAGAACTATGCAAGTTTACTGTTCAGAGTCCTGACTCAGTGGCAATTAAATAAACCAGAAAAGGATCTGGCCCTACGATTTGCAGTTGGAGTTCTGCCTGTGCAACCACAAACAATTACTTTGTCAAAAGAGATCATTAATTTTCAGTTTGACCTCAGCTCATGATGGTACAGTAGCCTAATTCTTCTAACAGTGATGTTACAAGTAAGGTCTGAGTCAGGGGGGCTGGAAAGGAAAATATTTAAATTGTTCTAAAAACTCCTTAGACTTGCAGTCTAGCTCCTCCTAACTCCACAAGCTGCTCCCACATTATCCATTAGGCAATCAAACGTCCAGCATTTTGAACTTCTTCTTAGTTACAGATACACTTATCCAGTCAGGGAACAGAGACGATACTCTGCGACTAAGGTGACCAGTCATACAGAAATAATAATGAATAGCAAATTACTGTAGCAAACAGTTCATGAACAAACCATAGGACGAAAGAGGCTAAAATATGTTCGTATAAAGCGTTTGTTGAAAAACACATTTATAACGATTCACAAGAAGAATAAAGGCTGAAATTCATTGATTAAATTGTTCACTGTGAATAGCTCATTCAGGTCTATTTGATGGTATTGCTGTTATTACAATACAATGCTAGAAAAGCTTTTGTGAACCTATGGACACATCAACAGCTGTCTATGGAAAAGAATTATTATTAGAAAATAGTGTCCTATTTTTAACAGATAACCCAGATTCCAGGATTCAATTAGAATGAAGAGCCCATCTCTACATTCTTGTACATTCAGACATTTGGCATTCTAAGATTTTATATAATGCATCTTAAAGTGTTGTAATTGTTTGTTATTGCTTTTAACTCATTAGCGTAGCAGGACAAGGTCAAACTGCTCCATAAAAATATTCACATTATTATCTATATGATAAGATTCCAGGATTGTCATGCTGTGTATCACTTTGAAGCCTAGAATGTCTGTAGAGTCAGTAGGAAGTGATGGAAGCAGCTATAAGCATGGCTGGGAGCATGTTTTGTTTAGATTATCACCAGGTTCAATATCACTTGACCCTGTGAAAAACAACTGGAATGTTGGAATCCAAAGGTTCTGCAGCAATTGAAATGTGACAATTGATCAGAAGAAAGTAACAGCTTCATGGAGTAACAAAGAAGTGGTTCTGCCTCCAATAAGGAGGTAGCATTTTGCACAAACTTTGGGGAACATGTACAAACAGCAACATTGTTCACAGCACATGGAAGCAAGGGCACCCATTTTTGGCTTTTTGCACAAGTGACTTTACAAATTATACCCATGAAGGAGATTTCAGCTACTATTCTATTATAATGTTTCCATGTGTCAGCCCTTCAAGTTTTGGTTCACAGAGGGTTCAAGTGTTTTTCTTTTTTACTGGTTAACATGAATATGCAGAGCCTGAAGTCTGAAGAGGCTTGCTTTTAAACAAACTCAGTTTTCACATGGTTAAATCTTGTTGTAAACTCTTGTGTAACATTCATATCTGACAGTTTCTTTCCCCCTCTGCACTGGTTAATACAAGATTTGATGGCACCAGAAATGGAACTAGACTTCAGCTGTGATGCAATAAATAGAACTCTGATTTCAGGTGAACAAATTTTCCTTTGTAAAACTGAGTTATAATTTACTATGTGAGATAAACTATACCATTATGATGAGAGTTTCCCCTAACTTAGGGAATTACACAGGAGAATTAAGCCTCTGCCAGTCGGTGTGGTAAAGACATCCGAGTGGATATATAAAATAAGTTACAATGGGCTAATTTCCCCCTCCTACTGGGAAAAGAAAAAGAAAAAGAAAAAGAAAGAAAGATAAAACCCTATGGTTTTCCTCTCAGAAGGAAATTTTAGCACAGAAATTTCCTAACATTGTTCCATCAAATGAGAGAGGGTAGGGGTGGGAATAAGGGATAGAGGTTTCCTTGGTATCTCTCGCCCACCCCCAATTGCAGTGTAACAGGCCACGAAGTCTGGTCAAACACCTATAGATGGGGAAGATCAAAACAATACATGTCCTATCTGGCCCCATACAGTTCTGGTTCAGTTCCCCAGTCCAGAGAAGGTGCCTCCAGAGGTGACACAGAGCTGCAAAGGCAGATTAGATCATAGCAGGGAGGATAAAATAAGAGCACAAATGGTTGCCTCTGTGTGCAGTGCAATCGCAGATCTGTGGAGTACAATAACCCCCAATAAACTGACATGCAAATTCATGTTAATTCATATATGTCATATAAGACCAATATCTAAACTATAGCATAATAGCATTAACAGCTACACTATATTACATACATTTTTGCTCCATGGTGGAGAAATATAGAGTCACTAAGACTCAGCCCTGAGGCAACAAAACAGTTCTGATCTTGGCAAAACAAATGTCCCATTATAAAGCTAAGATATAATTATGTCAGCCAAAATCTAAAGTAATTATGAGACTTTCCACTAACTGGGGAATTACAGGAGTGTGTAGGTTTCCGCCCTTAATACACAGTCTAGGTTTTAGCTGTCAAATAATTCGTATCTCAGGGAAATTTTCCCTTGTAAGTCTGAAGTATTTTATGTGAGCATTAGGGTACATAATGGCCATACTGGGTCAGACCAAAGGTCCATCTAGTCCAGTATCTTGTCTTCTGACCGTGGCCAATGCCAGGTGTCCCAGAAGGAATGAACAGAACAGGTAATCAGCAAGTGATCCAACCCCAGTCACCCTTTCCCAGCTTCTGGCAAACAGAGGCTAGGGACACCATCCCTGTCCGTCCTGGCTAATAGCCATTGATGCCTGGCTAATAGCCATTCATATACTCCATGAACTTATCTAGTTCTTTTTGAACCTTGTTATAGTCTTGGTCTTCAGAACATCCTCTGGCAAGGAGTTCCACAGGTTGACTGTGCATTGTATGAAGAAATACTTCCCAACTGTCTAATCGCACAAAACCTAACACCCTAGCCCTGCCCCTTCCTGAGGCCCCACCCCCTGCCCCACCTCTTCCCCGAGGCCACGCCCCCACTCACTACATTCCTCCTCCCTCAGTGGCTCTCTCTCTCCCACCCTCACTCACTTTCACTGGCCTGGGGCAGAGGGTTGGGGTGCGGGGGGGAGGGCTCTAAGTGGGGGTGTGGCCTCTGAGGTGGGGCCAGAAATTAGGGGTTCAGGATGTGGGAGGAGGTTCTGGGCTGGGACAGGGAGTTGGGGTGAGGGCTCTGGCTGAGGGTGGAGTGCAGGAGGGTGCTCCAGGCTGAGGGGTGGGGCCAAGGGATTCGGAGTGTGGGAGGGGGCTGTGGATTGAGGCAGGGGGTTGGGGTGCAGGGGACGGTGAGGGCTCTGGCTGGGGGTGCAGGCTCTGGGGTGGGACTGTGGATGAGGGGTTTGGGGTGATGGAGGGGGCTCTGGGTTTGGGGGGCCTCAGGGCTGGGGCACGGGGTTGGGGCTCAGGGTTGGGGTGTGGTTTTACCTTGGGTGGCTCCCAGTCAGCGGTGCAGCAGGGCTAAGGCAGACTCCTTACCTGTCCTGGCTCCCCACTGTGCCCCAGAATCGGCCAGCAGGTCTGGCTCCTAGGTGGGGGTGGGGAGGGAAGAAGGCTCCAAGCACTGCTCTTGCCCCCAGGCACTGCCTCTGCCCCCAGGCACTGCCCCCTCAGCTCCCATTGGCCATGGTTCCCGGAGTGCGGAGCTGGTGCTCAGGGCAGGGACAGTGCACAGAGCCCTGTGGCCCCCCCGCCTAGGAGCCATACCTGCTGGCCACTTCCAGGGTGCAGCACGGTGCCAGGACAGGTAGAGACTAGCCTGCCTTAGCTCCGCAGCACTGCTGACTGGACTTTTAATGGTAAAAAACCAGACACCTGGCAACCCTATGTGAGAGTCAAAAAGACACAAAGATTGGAAAAAATGTTTGTTTTTTCTGACTTTGCCAGCTAGATCAGTGTATCTAAAATAAAGCCTCACTATGAAAAAATGAGTGAAAGTGGCTTCTGCTGAATTTCAGCTTCCTGATCACATTAGAGAGACATAGCCAACCAGAGAAAAACAAGAAATGTATGTAATGTCCACCATATACTGCAACCTATGTGAAGTGACCAAGCAAACAGGTGCTGAATTGAAATACAAAGTCAACTGAAGACTATTAAAAGTTCAGACATCCAAAGACAGAAAAAAGTTTGCAAAGCACTTTTACAGACCATTCATGATCATGAGCAAAATCTCATGATTTTTGTGGACACTGCTGGAACTTGAACCAAGGCTGATTTCAAGTTCTTTCATAGTTCATATAGCTCTGATATGAAATGTCAGCTGCGTGTCAGTTAGCAGGTCCTTATGTGTTTGAGTGATTATTGCCAAACTGATGGATGAAACTGTGAACGCTGTGAAGAATTCTTCCAGGTCTGCACTTTGTATCAGAGATGATAATATATTATGTGGTTTTATTTTGTTGCTTTCTTTCTCCAAACTTTTGTCTTCAGATGTGACATATTAATGAATTGAATTCTGAACTGGAAAAACAACTATGCTTTAACAACCCTGAGGCCTATATTTATCAACATAGAATAATATTACCCAAATGACAATTTATGTGTAAAAACCCCTCTGTACTAACTACTAAGCAAAAGAATAATAAAAATCCTATAATATTCCTTTACTAAAATAAAATTAACAGAATATTTTCTTAATTGTTTAATGTCTTACTCCTCTCACTTCATTCCTTTCATCCTTATTTTTCTTGTTTTCCTTTATTCATATTTCATCTCTTGAAATCTTTATCTCTTTAATCCCTATCCTTTATGTTCTTGTTTTATCTCTCATTCCACCATTTTCTTCCATGTTTCCTAAGCCTATCTCCCTTCCCAAGCTAGACTCCCCAGGCTTCACATGCCCTCTGATCCCTTTTCCCTTTCCCCCAGTTCTGTACCTTTCCCATCTCTTTCATTTTCCTTTCAGCAATCTGCACAGAACAATACTAGAAGTAGAGTTGGCAAGCTGACAAAAAAGAACAGTTGGAAAGAAAAGTTTACTCAAAGAAAGAGATATTTCTTTTAAAAAAAATCTATGAGAAGGTGTTTGCCAAATCATCTGCTTCTTCAAATGTGGAACTTATAGTAATACTATTTCTACAGTGTTCACATGGGGTAGGGAACAGGAAGCACTTTCAGGATGCCAGATGTCTTGAATACAGCTAGGTGGCATTCAAACGTGCAGCAGGACATCAGTAATTCAGCCACAGGTATTATTTCTCATCCATCAGTTATACAAAATAACTATTATTTTACCTCTGTATTTGCACTGGTGACTGCTGCTTCAATACTGTGTCCAGTTCTGGTGTCCACAATTCAAGAAAGATTATGATCAATTGGAGATGGTTCAGAGAAGAGCCATGAGAATGATTAAAGGTTAGAAAAATAGTGATAGACTCAAGGGACTCAGCCTATTTAGTTTAAAAAAGAAAAGTTTAAGGGTGACTTGATTATAGTCTATAGGTAAGGTCCTTTTAATTTGCGATATTGAGGAAATTGTAAATCCCATAATATTAGGCTTCCGCCGCAATTTTGTCAGCTGGGCAGCTAACAGCAGGAGCTCTGCCATTTGCGGGGCTGACAGCGAGAGTCCTGCCATGCACAGGACTGACAGTGGGAGCTCCAGACATCAGCCACCCAGGGCTGACGGAGCTCTGGCCATCAGCCACTGAGGGCTGACAACGAGAGCCCCACTATGCGTGGGACTGACAGCGGGAGCCCCAGTTGTCAGCCACCCGGGATTGACAGTGGGAGTCCTAGCTGTCAGCCCTGCAGCTAAAACGTGGGAAGGCTGCCAGGCACAGAGCTGACAGTGGGAGCCCTGGACATCAGTCCCAGGTGGCTGGCGCCCAGGGCTTGCACTATCAGCCCCACGCATGGTGGAGCTTGTGCTGTCAGCCCTATGCATTAATGACTGTAATATAGTGGCAGAAAAATGTTTGGTTATCAAAAAAAATTAGCAAGCATGACATATTTGATTGTTTATATTGTTCAAGCATTTTTTTCTTAAAAAAATAAGTCTTCTCTGGCTTTTCCAAATTACTGCAATTAATAAAGGTCCAGTATTACTTTTCCGAGATTTTCCATGTCTTGTCTGCAACTCATCCACAATTATTTGACAATCATCCCATGATTCAAGTAGGGCCTTATCTATAAGTGACTACATGGAAAACAACTGTTTAATAATGGGCTCTTCAATCTATCAGAGGTATAACATGATTCAATGGCTGAAAGTTGAAACTAGACAAATTCAGACTAGAAATATGGTGTAAACTTTTAACAGTGAAAGTAATTAGCCATTGGAATGAATTACTAAGGGTTGTAGTAGATTCTGACATCACTGACAATTTTAAAATCAAGATTGGATGTTTTCTAAAAGATATGCTTTAAGAATTATTTTTTGGAAGTTCTATGGCCTGAGTTATCCAGGAGGTCAGACTAGATGATCACGATGGTCCCTTCTGGAATCTATGTGAAATTAATATTAAGGGTTTGGTGTAAAATACCAAAAGCCAAGAAACTCAGAAGTTGCACATCTTCATGTATCTTGTCTCATTCCAGAAAGGGTATTATAGGGAGTCTCCAAATAGTGAGATAGGGTACATGTAGTGATTAGTTTCAGGTGACTATGGCAAGATGAGCATAACAACGGCCATACTGGTCAGACCAAAGGTCCATCTAGTCCAGCATCCTGTCATCCATCTAGCCCAGAATACTGCCAGGTGCCCCAGAGGGAATGAACAGAACAGGTAATCATCAAATGATCCATCCCTGTCTCACATTCCCAGCTTCTGGCAAACAGAGGCTAGGGACAGCATCCCTGCCCTTCCTGGCTAATAGCCATTGATAGACCTATCTTCTGTGAATTTATCTAGTTCTTTTTTGAACCCTGTTATAATCTTGACCTTCACAACATCCTCTGGCAAGAAGTTCCACAGGTTGACTGTGTGTTGTATGAAAAAATACATCCTTTTGTTTGTTTTAAATTTGCTGCCTATTAATTTCATTTGTTGGCCCCTAGTTCTTGTGTTACGAGAAGAAGTAAATAACACTTCCTTATTTACTTTCTCCACATCACTCATGATTTTATAGACCTCTATCATATCCCCCCTTAGTTGTCTCTTTTCCAAGCTGAAAAGTCTCAGTCTTATTAATCTCTCCTCATAGGCCTAATCATTTTTGTTCCATACCCCTAATCATTTTTGTTGCCCTTTTCTGAACCTTTTCCAATTTCAGTATATTTTTTTGAGATGGGCGACCACATCTACATGCAGTATTCAAGATGTGGGCATACCATGGATTTATATAGAGGCAATATGATATTTTCTATCCCTTTCTTAATGATTCCCAACATTCTGTTCACTTTTTTGACTGCCACTGCACATTGAGTGGATTTTTCAGAGAACTATCCACAATGACTCCAAGATCTCTTTCTTGAGTGGTAACAGATAATTTAGACCCCATCATTTTACATGTATAGTTGGGATTATGTTTTCCAATGTCCATTACTTAGCATTTATCAACACTGATAAATTGTAAAGGCATATCAGGACTCCCAGGTCTGAACCCCAAGTCTACTGGACTTATGGGCATGGGGACACTCCAACACTCCACCTATCATTCTGGTGACAACTGCTTTCTTGGAATCCATGAAGCCCAGCCCCAGTTTGAGGCCCCGCCTCTGAGGTCCTATTGGTGGAGTCCCAGAACAGCTGGTTGGCTTGCTGACCCTACTTAAGTCAGTAACAGGAAGAGAAAGCTGTCTGAACAACTGGGCTCTACTTTGCTTTGGACTGTGTATACCTTGTGGTACCTACTCCCACTCCTTGATTTCCTGGCCTGAAGTAACTCCTAGTAGCTGACTTGTGGTTCTGATGTCCAGTTTCTCTCTTGCATCTGACCCCCAGGTATCCTGACTCATGATTCTGATCTCCAGTTTGTCTTCTGCTTCTGACCTCCTGGTATCCATTCCTGACACTGCTGTCCCATGACTGTAGACTCTGGCTCTGACTGATAGGTCTGGCTGCCCATGAGCTATCTGTGATAGGATATCAGGTTCCTGCCTATCACATGGTAGATCTGTGTGGGATTATGAAATGAAAGGGGAAGTTAATGTAAAGGAGGTCATCTTAGGGAAAGGGTGTGTCCTTTCCCCCTCCTAGCTAGCTGAAGCTGCAGAGGCCTTGATTAGTTAGTATACAGTAGTTTGGGTTGATTTATTTTGGTTTTGAGTTTGCTTTTGGAAATAAAGCAAGCCCTGAAGAAAGGAATGTGAAGTGACACATGTGTAGGTTACTCTTTCAGTCAGTCTCCATTTCCTGAATTAGCTTGATTTACATGGACTTTTAAAAGAGTTACAAGAAAACAAATGACTAATTCGGTCAACTTTGGGGCCTTCCGAACTTGACATTGTCCAGCTTACGTCACTATGGATTCAGATACTGGAATCTAACAGCTGTGAAGAATAATTCTGTGTCAACTCTCATGACTGTGTGAAATATTTTTCTCTAATTTTTCCTTTATTAACATATAATTGTCATGTACTTATAAGTAGTTCTCTTCCATAACCTCTGCATCATAATTAAACAGTATCTATCCGTGTAGTAACTGGGTCAATTTAAAGGTATAGTATCTCAATCAGTTATTCAAAACACAAACATATATGTCTATATCACTGACTAATTGCTTGCTCCTCTTTTATATCAAAGCTATTTTTCACATATACTGACTTTTAGAGGTGCAGGGCAGAAAGCAGCAGAGTTTGAAGTGAATGACTCAAGTAGTGTTTTCTACCCAGGTTACCTATGATCAGTAAATTACAAAAAACGTAAATTAATAAAATTTGGTATTTTATTGTGGCTTCCTCTGACTACTAGCAGCCCATCCTGTACATCAAAGTTCAGAAAGAACACAATGAGTCACAATCAAAACCAAGAGAATGCTGCATGAACAATTACTGTACATAAATTGTACTCTGGTATTTCATTTCTGTTCCAACTCATTGGTAACACAGCTCGTTTCCTTATTTTTTTCCTGCATTTTTCATCCATAATAGTGAACAGCTCTGTTAATCTGCTCATGGAGCTTGGAATTTTTTTGGACTTTATGAAGCCCTCTACTGGAACATGTTAGGCTACATCCCATTCTTCTTTGGAGCCGTTGTGCAGGATCCACAACAGCTCTGTTTCTGCTAGGCTTTTGCTGCACAAGACATCATTATGCCTACTGAGAGGGTTTCCTTTGAAATCTAGAATCAAAGTATCTCCCAGAGAAAAATCAGCCCTACATGAGTTCATGCCCCCGCTTAGCAGCTCTACACCATTTGCTGTGAAACCAGTGCAGATCTTAATATGTACTACTACTTGCAGAACTGTCCTCTTGAGGCATCAGCCCAGTTCAGAGCAAAGATAGTAGGTCACAAACATCCACACTCCTGAGTACCATATAACATAGAGCCAAATTTGGTCCTTCATTTGGTGCTATTGGAACAGTCATAGTGACTGATCACTCTGGAACTTCATTTTACACTGAATCCCTCATGTGTTGACTGTGGCTAACACTGTTGATGATAGGCAGTATGGCTTAGTGGACAGCGCACTGGACTGGGACTCAAGAGATCTGGGTTCTGTCACTGGCCTGCTGGGTGACCATCGGCTAGCTACTTCACTGCTCTGTGCCTCAGTTTCCCCATATGTAAAATGGGGATAATGATGCTTACCTGCCTTTGTAAATGATGAAAAACACTCCATAAGCATTAGATATTATTATTATTTCTATTTTGCATCAGAAGCTAACATGCCTGTTTGCTTATCATCTACTTTTATATAGCGTAGTATTTGAGGAATGCAATTCTTTAAGGATGTTGCTGACAAGAATCGGGAGTTTATGTTAACATGCTGTATGATTTCCATCGGAGGGAAATTAGGTAATGAATTCAAAAGCTAGCTTATTTGCATTGAACAATTACCTATACAGTATAAGAGCTCTACAGATTAGCATGTGTTTTAAGAGCTCCAATTTTCACAGCAACATTGTGAGCTAGAAAAATTTTGATGACAAGCAGCACTAACTGACATTTTTCTCAAGCATTTTGCAATATGACAAAAAAGTGGGAAGTATGATAAAATCAGAATTAGCTACCCTTCTGAAAAGTTTTGTAAAATCATAATTTTTCCTTCTAGAAAATTAGATGGTAACATAGCAGACATACAATTCAATCTGAAATGTGAAGAGGACAGGAGGTACAAAAAGGATTTCCATATTCTCAGAATAATTACATAATTTTGTATCCAGCTCTGGATATATGTATCTTGAGTAAACATTTCCTTCACTTTTTCTGCCTCTTGTTGTGTGGCCTTTAGCATTCTCTTAACCGTTCTCTGCTTCAGTTTATCCATCTGTAAAGTGGGTAGAACAATACCAACCTGGAAGTTGTGCTGCATGGCTTGGAATGATCTAGTAGCTAAAACATAGGGCGTGGGAGTCAGGAAGTATAGGGCTCTGATCCTGCAGTTGATAACATGTGAACTGGCTTTAGAAATCAACGGGACTTCATGCAGGCACAATACACGGTACAAGGATGGAGCAAAGAGGCGTGTCTACATTTAAAATGCTGCAGCTGCACTGCTGTAGTGCTGCAATGAAGATGCTACCTACACCAATGGGAGGGCTTCTCCAGTTGGTGTAGGTACTCCACCTCCCCAAGAGGAGTAGCTAGGCTGACAGTATGTCAGTTTAATTGAGTCAGTCAGGAGTGTGGATTTTGCACACCCAAGCAATGTATTATACCGATCTAATTTTCTAGTGTAGACCAGGCCTTAGTTTTGACTCATTCACTGACTTTATGTGTGACTTTAGGTAAGTCACTTATCCACTCTGTATTTAATTTTGCGATGTGTAAAAAGGACCGTAATTCTTAAATATTTCATGAAGGTGCTGTGAGGATTATGGCCTGATCCTGGGAAGAGCTGCATGCAGATGGAAAAGGAGTACTTGTGGCACCTTAGAGACTAACCAATTTATTTGAGTATAAGCTTTCATGAGCTACAGCTCACTTCATCGGATGCATACTGTGGAAAGTGTAGAAGATCTTTTTATATACACACAAAGCATGAAAAAATATCTCCTCCCACCCCACTCTCCTGCTGGTAATGGAGAGTGGGGTGGGAGGAGGTATTTTTTCATGCTTTGTGTGTATATAAAAAGATCTTCTACACTTTCCACAGTATGCATCCGATGAAGTGAGCTGTAGCTCACGAAAGCTTATGCTCAAATAAATTGGTTAGTCTCTAAGGTGCTACAAGTACTCCTTTTCTTTTTGCGAATACAGACTAACGTGGCTGTTACTCTGAAACCTGCATGCAGATGGTTCCTTGCACCCACATGGAGCTCACCGAAGTCAACGGGCGTACACATTAGTGCAGGGGTTCACCCACAGACAGCTCCTTGCAGGATCAGGACTTTTAAAAAAAGTTTCTGGAAATCCTTGAGTGACAAATTTTAGTGTATAAAATTGCAAATGATTAATATTAATATTTATAAACTGCTCTGGCATCCTTGAATGAAACCATGAAACCTACTATAGCATGTATTATTATTAAGAATAATTAATAATAAAAATAAATAATGTTTTTGTTTGTGAATTATGAGAACATTAAGAATTTCAATCCTTCTCTGCAAAGAAAAGACCTGTACTTTCTCCTTTTCCTCCTTCTCCCACACTAACTAAATGTGGGAGAAAAAAGTAGAAACAGAAAGGGTCATGTTTGCGCCTCAAAATTTGAATATGGTGGGTTTTTTTTCTCTGCCACAGATGCTCCATGCCCATCAGCTGCTGTGTTCTTCTGAAAGAGGGAGAGAGAGCATTTGCTAATAACATGGGTAACCTTAAGTGTAGGCATGCATAAAAATTTGCTGAAAATTGAGTTGTGGTACATGTTCTTATTTTAGATTTGCCCTTGTTAACGTCTTTTTAATAAACAGGTGCACACACTTCCCCAAGCTGTCACTGTTGTTTACCCAGTCTGTACACTTTATAAATCTACTAATGGAATAGATCCAATCATCTTAAGGATCTGCTTTAATAAACCAGACCCTCAAAGTTTTCATGAAAATACTTTCTTAAAGTATAGTCCTGCTGGTTGTTTGGATACCAGCTTTACAAGCTTTGTTTTTAAAGATAGCACAAGAATAAGAGGCTTCAGTACAATATTTTGTGTAACAAGCTTCATAGACATTTTACAGAAAAACAAATGTGGCAAGGAGAGAAAGAGACAGAGATGAAAGGTAGAGGAAGGGGAGGAAAGGTAGATTTCCAACCGAGTTTTGAAATCAAGTACAACACTGATAATATATAGCCATACAAGAAGGCTGCAGATGGCATGAGCTGCAGAGGGGAAAGCTCTTGCACCAACATTATTAAGTTTGCTTAAGAAGTGCTCAGGTATTACGGCAATTATACCAGGATAGAGATGAGACTTTGTAAAAGGGCAGAGAAAAGGCTACCGCTATGTGAGTGGCATCACTAAGAAAGCTAATAGTGAGAGACATCAATAAGATAGGCTGGACCGATAATTAAATTACTGATAGCTAAATAGGTAAATATGCTAGTGGTACATTATTAACAATATTTTTGTCTCATGAGCTTACAAGTCACATCACTGGAGACCAGATATTTCTAGTTGTCCGATCCTGGATGGCTAACGCTAATTGCAGACAAGCAGAAAATTGCTGCAAGTAATACCATGGAAAGAGCTCTGCATTTAATTCTGTAGTGAATGAGCTGCTTGTGAAGTGTCAGACTGAGAATTTAATCCTATATTTATCTATAGAAAAGTTAGGGAAAGGCAGTGGCAATGCAAGCTTCCCCAAACTATCCTTCCTTACCTAAGTCCAAGTTCCCCTGACCTCTAGGGATGAGTAGGCAATACAGTCTCCATACTTCTTCCATACTGCACCTCTTTGCAGACATTGCCAACAAGGTTGCCAATTGTGATGTTTCTGTTATGAGAACAATTGTCCATGTTATGAGATTGTTAATATATTTAATAAAAGCTTCAAAACAGCTGCCATATGGTGACAACTTTTGGACACTGGACTCAAGCTTGTGACCTAAATGTGAAAAGCTCTATAACCCATTACAAATCCCAGAAGCCATCTAGCCCCCACTAATCTGTTTTAAGTGACTGGAACCTAGCTAGCGCTTTTGATGACTTCATATGGCTACAAGTTGCAGAGTGCCTCATTAGATCAAAAATCTTTGACTACTCTCTACCTTGCTCTGCTTCACTGTGCCTGACAAGGAACTACACTGACTATGTAGCCTTTACTATTAATGGTGTTCTTTCGGGGAAAAAGAAAAAAAACCCACCTTTTACAGCAGCAGGATTGGCTCTAGGACAGATCCAGTGATTAGCAGTGAAAAAGTAACTAAAGGGCTCACTAGAGGCAAAGTTATTAGGCAAAGCAAATAGTTAATCCCTGTTACACAGAGGTAAAATAGTTGAACTCTAAATTAAAGGCACTCTTTGAGTACAAGAGAAGTGACTCCTTTCTGCAGCTTCCTCAGTACCATCCCTCTACCATAATGCTGTGGTCTTTTTCTTTCTTTAAATTCTGGGCTCCAACTAATTACTGAAAGGATGTGCCTATTTTTATGTCATTAGTATGCAAATGAGTGAGAGAAGTAGAAAAATATTCGAAAGGAACTGTAACAATATATGTCTACAGACTACTAGCCAATTAAAAACTGGTACTATGACTGCAGACCCCAGCAAAAGACTGTGGCCAAAACATTTATGCTTCAGCACCTACAGTTTAACTTTGATGGAAACTGTAAACTCAGCACCTCTGAAAATCAGACCCATGACACCTCAGATTGGCCGCTCAAAAACTGGTGGACACGTTTAAAGATTTTGGCTTTTATTTCTCCATCTCAGTTTCTCCACTCATAAATTGGGGATAAACAACCTTATTTGCCTATTTTCCAACGTGTGGCGAGGAAAAAAATGTAATGGGACTGATACTTCCTGCAATTTTTACTCAGTGTGAGGCCCAATGGGACACCTGACATGAGGAAAGTCTACAAGATCAGGTCGAATTTTGTCAAATGTTATATAATACAAATGTTTAGTATTATTATTCTCATAAGATTTTCAGTATTTCCTGCTTCCACTTAGGTTAAAAAAATAGCACGAACTGCCTGTCTTGTGATATTTTGGCACTTCCACTGCTGGATGGTATCAGGAAGTGCAGAAGCACATAACAATGAGAAACAATTTGAAAACAAATTAGCTAAGCTTTTTTGAACTTAAGAAAATATTCAGTTTTGGCTTGAGTGAAGGTTGGGTGAGTTCTTATGCAAACTAGTTTGTTCACCTCTGTTTCCTAACCATAAAATTACAAATGCAGGGAGAAAATGTGATTCCAAAGGAGTCCTGCAGTCCTTAAACAGTTAAATTCCTTGGGAATTTTGCCTGCATCAGCAGGGAAACAGAATTGGTCCATGAAATTTTACTGATCATGAGCCTCCTTTTCAAAAACTAGTTAATTCTATTTCTACATACTTGTCTAGCTATACTCCAAGACAAAAAACTGTGCTAAGATTGAGTCAGGGTTATAAATATTACCTCTATGAAAACCTTTGTCTGCAATATTTGTAAGTTACTGAGGCTGGAGCACAGAACTTACAAAATACTCCACTGAAGTCTTTTCCTGCTCAGTCTGTAATGTGTGCCTGATATCTCCTAAAAGTTACAATATCTGGAGAGGTTTGATTGTCCAGAGCTAAGAACATAATCCCCACCCCTCCAAATATACTTGAAAATAATACTCATGATTTTCTCTCTCACACTTTGCTTCTCCCACACCATCTCCCTCTTCATATTTTTGTCTTTCCTATTTGCTTTCTTGCACATGCTGCTTCTGACCACCTTCTCTCCATTTCCTTCTCTCGTGTACAGCCTTATGTAGCTTCTTTACCAGTGCTTAATTTGTGCCAGGGCTTGCCAGGACTCAGCCTCGGCACCTCTAGGTTTGGCAGTTCATAGCCACAGCACCTCTTGGCTTGCTGCCTCAGTTATGAAAGTAAAAAAAATGAGCCCCAGCAACTCTTTCATTACAAATTAAGAACTGCTCTTTACCCCTTTCCTTGTTCTGCTTGGTTTGGAACTCTTCCCTCTCTCCTTTCTTTCTCTCCCCTCTCTCTAGTTCTTCCATCTATTACTTTCTCCTTCCTCTACCCCATTTTACCAAATTCCTTTTGGTGCCTCTGTTTCTTTCGAACCACCACCATCACCACCAAATCTCCCCAAGTGTGTCTTCCCTTTGTTTTTCCTCACTAGTACCACTTTGTTCTAGTCTGTTTTGCAGATGCCATACACCAGGGGTTCTCAAACTGGGGATTGCAAGGTTGAAAAACACGTCACAGACCATGAAATCTCATCTTTTGTGTGCTTTTACCCTATACTATACAGATTTAATGGGGGAAACCAGCGTTTCTCTAATTGGGGGTCCTGACCTAAAAGGGAGTTGTAGGGGAGTCACAAAGTTATTTTAGGGGGGTTGCGGTATTACCACCCTTACTTCTGGGCTGCCTTCAGAGCTGGGATCCCCGCCAGCAGCCGCCACTCTCCAGCGGCTCAGTTTTGAAGACAGTGCTGCTCCAGCAGCGCAGAAGTAAGAGGTAGCAGTACCGCAACCCCCCCTGCCCCCATAACCTTGCAACCCCCCACAACTCCTTTTTGGGTCAAGACCCTGACAATTACAACACCATGAAATTTCAGATTTAAATAGCTGAAATAATGAAATTTATGATTTTTAAAATCCTATGACCGTAAAATTGACCAACATGCATTGTGAATTTGGCAGGGCCCTATTTATAAGAGGGGATCACACTCAGAGGCTTGCTGTGTGAAAGGGGTTGCCAATACAAAAAGTTTGAGAACCACTGCCATACACAGTGACTTAGAAGTCTGGTAACATTCCCTTTGTCTGTGGATCTGCTGCAAAGTCTGTGTACTTTGGAGGGACTGTGCTTTCAAAGCACGGAGATGAACAAACTAAACAGGTAGGGGCGAGGGGAGGAGCTGGCAGATTACTTGGCAAAGAGAGGTAGAAAAGTCCCCGAGGAGGCATATTTCCACTTCTAGCGGAAATCCTGGCAGGCCTGGAAGGAATGGATGCACTGCAGCTCGGCTGACCGCCTACTTTTCAAAGAAATAAAAGGCCAGATGTATGAAAAATAGGGGGCCAAGAAGTCTCAGTCAGTACCTAATTTTGTGGCACACAAATCACAGAGTACTAAATCACACATGCAGTGTCACAGCCTACAATCCTTTGCTAAAGTCAGGAATAAATGTGTTCAACATTCATAGGCGACCTGGGACGCTAGGCTCCCACTCAAAGGTGTCCTTTAAATGTGGCACAGTTGGTCACCTTAATGCCAGAGGTAGCTTAGCAGCCAAACTGAACCCTGGCACAGTTGGCCTGAGTCCCCAGAAGCTCAGTGGAGGTGCAATTGTTTCCCCTAGGGCTGAATTTGCCCCCCGTGTGTATTGTGTGTGAAGTGCTCTGGATCCTTAGGGAGGAGGGCACGCCAACCCTGGACAGGTGAGCTATGATTTTAGGGGCTGGGGTGTAACATGAGGGCCCGACGCCTCTAAGGACGGAGGGCAACCGTGGAGGAGCCCGGGTTGGGGCGGCTGTGCCTGCTCAGGGGGGAAGTGCAGGGGGCAGGTTTTCGAGGGAGGCAGGCAGCCTTCTGCCGGGGTGTGTCCGTGAGAAATTCAGAAACGTCTCCCTCATGCAAAAGCGGCGGCGGGGAAGGGGGCAGCGGCTCCGCGCGACGGGCAAAGGCAGGCAGGCAGGCAGGGAAGGGGCCCGGCGGGCGGGGGAAGCCGAGCCGAGCCGAGCCGAGCCTTCCGCGGGCGGAGGGGAGGGCGGGGCGGGGCAGGGACGCTAGCACGTCGGTGCCGCCGCCGGCCTCCAGGCGGGATTGAGGAGGAGGTGAGTTCCCTCGGGGGCGGGGGGGCTGGTGAGGAGTGGGGCCGCGTGATGAGAGCGAGCCCGGGAGGGAAGGGGTCAGCGCGGAGAGGCCGCGGCGGCCGGAAGGAGAACGGGGGCAGACAGCGGCTGGGGCGGAGGGGGCCGGGCCCAGGCAGGGCTACTCTCCTGACGGGGAGGCGGAGAGCGGTAGCTGCTGGCCCGGGACTGTGTGCGGCGTCTAACGTGGCCCCCCAGCACATGCCGCTCGCAGGGGGGCTGCTGATCTGGAGGTGCAGCCGCCCCAGCTGCCCCGAAAGTGGCCCCTGAGTGCTGACAGCGGCCTCTAGGCAGGGGGAGCCGCTCCTGCTGATCCAGGGGGCAGCCCCCAACATGGCCCCTGTTCCCCCCGGTGGCTGCTGGGGATGTGGGGTTGCAGCCTCCCCCGCAGCCCCTAAGGGGCGGCCAGCACCCACAGCTAACGGGCGACTCTGCTCCTGGCGGTCAGGGGGTGCAGGCTCCCCAGCCCCACACAGGAAGCCTCTCAGAGCTGCGGCTTACGAGGGGCCTCAGACTGGGGAGCTGCTGCTGTTTAGCGGGACCTGGGTATGGGTCTCCCATTTGCCATGTGCTGCTCGCAGACATGGGGAGCCCTTCTGGGGAGGCAGGGTCTGAGGCTTTTATAATGATTTCTAAGCAGCACCTCCACTATTTACAGGGCCCAGGTCAAAAGTGGAGTGAAAAAAACCCAGTGCTCTCAAAGGAGGCTGATCAGCTACACACAATTCAAAAGGCTCCATTGTGGGGGGAACTGGGGGAGCTGCTGTAACTCTTGAGGGTGGGGTGTGTGCATTGCACCCTCTTCAGGAGCACAGCATTACTGTGCCACTTGGTCAGGGTACTCATGGAAAAAGTTCAGCAGTCTGACATAAGGGGAATTGGTGTGCTGATCGTGTTATATGCTTAGCTGCCTAACTTGGTTTTCCAGCATTCACATACAGTTCATCTCACAGGCACAGGGATATAGAGGAAGCTATTGCTGGCGCTCAGAACATACACAGCTTCCTCAGTAGTCTGATGCAGGCCTCAAGGAGCCTAGTTCAGTATCACAATGAGCATATGAAATTATTGTGGTTTTTTTTTAATAGCTTTTAATAAAAAAAGACTGTAAGCGCTCTGGGGCAGGGTCTGTCTCTGTGTGTTAATGAAGTGCAGTGCAAAATTGAGCTCCAATCTTGAGATGCTACTGTAATACAATTAATAAAATACTAAGTTTTTAAAATAATTACACTATGGACAAGGAAAACCCCCACACCAATCAAACAAAAATCCCACTAAAGTTGAAACCCCTGCAAAAGTATGTGGAATTGTTTTAAAACAAAAGAAAAATGAAAGGAGAATTCAATTTAAAAAAGTAAATACATTTTAAGATGTGATTTTAAATTAAAACTCTAGCATCAGAAAATATTTCATAATAATAGGATGCTTCAAGAAAAACTTTTAAAATTAATCCCAAATTAAATGGAGTTTTTCTGACATAAATACGTTTAGTAGTCTAACCAGATCTTTTAACACATGACTGTGTGATGATGAGAATAGTAAACTAGAGGAAATGAATGCAAATATGTAAAATTTTTACGAGGAGGAAGGAAGAGTTTGGATGCAGGAACAAGTCCATTATAATGGATGCTGATTTTATTTTGGATTTTTTTTCTGCTCTAGTTCTTAGGTGCTAGCCATACATTAAGTTGGTTTAAAATTTAGCCCAGTGGTTAGGTAAAGATGAGCAGCAGATTGCAGTATTGTGTATAACAATGGGTTGGTATAATTCAATAGAACTGTTTTATTGGACTCTTAACCTTAAGCCTTAACCATGACAGGACTTTCATGTAAGACCCCACATACAAAGTGCAATATTGAATTTTAATTAGAGCTTTCAAGACCTGAAGTGGAACGTATTCTCATCATTTCCCCCTCCCTTTTAATGTACATTTTTCTTAGAAGCCTAGACTTTGTAAAAATGCTTTGGTGTTGGAGATTACATTATATTATGTGTATGAGTTTGTATAATCTCAGTGTCAGAAGTCAGTTTTGATAAAGTAAAATAAGGAAAAATTCAAATCTACAATTTGATTTTAGATTTATATCCCAACAGTGTGTAGAAAGATGAATATAACCTTATATATGATAGAATCCCAATTGTTAGAATCTCTCTTGCTAATGATTTGCCAGACTGACTCCTTGTCTATTGACTAAAGATTAGCTAAGCATATTTGGTGTTGCCCAAGTAGTCTGGATAATTCAGATTCTAAGGTTTTATTTTTCTTTATGAACTTTGGAATACTTTCATGTTACTTAGTTATGGGGAACTTTTTGAAACTGCACATACAAATAAATGAATAAATAAATTAAAGAAAAACATAACTATGAATTTCACATACTGTTCCTGCATAAGTCAGAGCATAAATTGCATACAGTGCTCAGAAGGAACATATCTGTCTTACGTGGGCATTTTTGTTGATGTGGGCATAATTTAGATATGCTTAGTTATGTGCAATATTAAAATAAATACACTGAGAATCTATTCTAATATTAAATATTATTGCTAACAATAGGAATAATGGGGCCTTAATCTTGATTGGGCCCTTTGGATGTTTCCATAGTAGTAATAATAGTAATGTTGCATATGAAACAATGTAATATGAAAGCAATAACAAAATAAGTCAGAAAATTACAAGACCTCAAAAGTGTGGGTATCTGGTCCTTGTTAGATTGGCTGTACAGTATATCTAATTTCAAAAACAGTCAAACACGGGGATGGGGGAGAACGAACTATAAATAATTCTCATTATATATGATTCTAAGAATCTTGGCAGTGCCAGTGACATGCTACCAGTATTTTAACAAGAAGCACCAGTAAAAATTCCCTCATTTGAGTGTGATAAATCCTGTGTACCAAATCTGTAAGGGACAGCAAAATCATGCTAATCTTTGGTGGCAGAATTTTTAACAGCAGGCTCTTGAGAACCTCCCCCACCTAAGGCATCAGTAGGCAGTGCAGTTAACAGTGATAATGCACAGCTTTACTGCTATAAGAACACATATCCCAGTGTTAATGTGACTTCTGAATAGATATATCTCAAAGTATGTGTCTTAAATGTACACCTTAGCTATCCATATTGCTGCACATCAGATGTGAAAGTAAAAATAAATGTGTGAAGCTTCAAACAGATTTATATGGATTTCTGCAAATCTGAAAACCACATCTCCAAACTATCTATTATCCCAAATATACACACACACACACACACGTTTTTAGTTGACCGTCAGTGTTTCCTACAAGCAGGAAATCAAAGTTCTTATCTATTTACAAATGACAATAAACAGGCTTCCCTATATTTAAAATATGGCCAATGCAGCAGATTTGGGATATGAGTAATTATGTGGTGTTCAGATGAGGGATGGAGGAATATGAAAGTGTAATTTATCAAAGAAATACAGTATTTAGAATAAATGAATGAGGTTAGTACCTATTTGTGTTAGTTTGTGCCCCCCAAAACAGTAATCCACAGGATTAAGATAAGAGGAGCACAATCAGCTGTGGGGCTCTTATTTTTTAAAATAAGGCTACTACCATAATAATATTACTGATAGATGGGAAGTATGATTATCCAAACTCTTCTCACCAGTATTACAGATGCTTCAAGATTTAATGCTATCCTTGTAATTTATTAAACTAACCTCAAGCAAGTAAGTAAGGGTGGACATATCACTGTGTTAATGATAAGCGTGAGAAATAAAGGATTTGGATGTTTTAAGATTTTAAATCTTTCTCTCGTTCTCTCACACATGCACATACACACAGAGTTATAGATTAATAACACTGAAGATTTAACTGTTCATACGTCACTTGCAGCATTATATTCCAGTTTTGTTCTGGGACTACTTCTAGGGATTTTGGTGCCACAAACTGTTACAACTACTTGGACCCTCTGGGGCTGACAGTAAAAGTGCTAATAGCAATTATGGTATTGGTAATTTTCTAGGAAAACTGTCCACTATGAGCTAGAGTGCAAAGGCATGTTCACATCCACTAGTGAAAACTTTTTGAAGTTTTTTTGTTGAAGAATTGCAACTTTTCGGTCTGTCCAGTTTGACCAATGTACAAGGCAGAGGGGCATTGCTGGCACATGATGGGATATATCACATTGGTAGATGTGCAGGTCAAACTGGACAGTCTCTACGTAAAAGAATAAATGGACACAAATCAGATGTCAGGAATTATAACATTCAAAAACCAGTCGGAGAACACTTCAATCTCTTTGGTCACTCGATTACAGACCTAAAAGTTGCAATTTTTCAACAAAAAAACTTCAAAAACAGACTCCAATGAGAGACTGCTGAATTGGAATTAATTTGAAAACTGGATACAATTAATTTAGGCTTGAATGAAGACTGGGAGTGGATGGGTCATTACACAAAGTAAAACTATTTCCCCATGTTTATTCCCCCCACTGTTCCTCAGAAGTTCTTGTCAACTGCTGGAAATGGCCCACCTTGATTATCACTACAAAAGGTTCCCCCCACCCCGCTCTCCTGCTGGTAATAGCTCACCTTAAGTGATCACTCTCGTTACAGTGTGTATGGTAACACCCATTGTTTCATGTTCTCTATGTATATAAATCTCCCCACTGTATTTTCCACTGAATGCATCCGATGAAGTGAGCTGTAGCTCACGAAAGCTTATGCTCAAATACATTTGTTAGTCTCTAAGGTGCCATAAGTACTCCTTTTCTTTTTACAACTATCATGGAATCTCGTTGGAACATGGAGCTAGCCACCATGCATCCTGTTTTTATAATGTATGACTTTTAAAAAAGTTTAACCATGCAGTATGCTTTTAGAAAGTCATTACCCAGCCGTGGTGGTTTCGCTGTAGCACTGATATCACAGTAATCACAGTGCCGTTCATATTGTACATTTAATTCTGTAGCAAAATATTGTCATTCTTATTATGTTCTCCTGGGAGTAGATTGTCAGTAGAGAAGAGAGAAATGCACTTGTACGATGTGTGCACAATCTTCTCAATGAGTCAGAACCTCTGGAAAGCAGTAACCACTGGTGAAGAGCTAATGCCATGTGAAATTATATAAGGAGCCCTAGCCCTGACTCTACCTCATTTCCTTTCCCGTGACAGTAAGTTCAGAAATCTCAATTCCTTTCTCCTTATTTCTCTGTACTATATATTTTATTTACTATTTCTTATATTAAGGGTTATTTGCTGCTGTTAATAACAATTTGTTTAGTATTAAATATTTCTAGTTAGAATTAGGCTCTACATAGTCGTCTAATTTGAACATTTTGATTTGCTTTCTAGGTTCAAATTGATCATTTCCTGTTACCTTTCCTGTAACTTGATGTCAGTTAAATGCTTCATGTGATTGTGATGAATTATTTTCTGACCATCTTTTCCACTGCCTTTGCTGTTTAGAAAAAGACATATATCAATGGCCCATTTGGGCCGGCAAGGAGCAGGAAAGTCACTTCCTTTTTTTTCAGGATAGAGAGGGCGAATCACTCACAGCCCAATCAGACTGCTTCCACTTTAGAGTAGTCTTGGCAGAGTGCTTTAAAAGCACAAAAGGAGTAAAGGAAGCAGTTTGGATCTGATGTGATTTCTGAAGGTTCCCTCAAAGAAGCCAAGGAGATAATAGTTGCAGACTATTGAAGGAACCAGGGGCTGTGGCACATAATAAGAGAAAAGTGCTGTGAATCTGAGCATTCTTCCTGTTGCATTAAGATACAAAGAAGCACAGTAGGAACAGATCCAAGGTTGCATCATTTGCAGAGAAAGTCTTAAAATTTTTAGAAACAGTTGCAGGTGATAGCTTATTGTCAAGTATCTCAGTTCCTCATGAGATGCTGAACATAAAATTCTGTTTGTATTGACTACCTTGTCAGATCTGGGTACTGAGTCAGTTTCATGAAGGGGTTTGATACAGCCTTGATTTACAATGCATATTTATGAGGGATTATCAGAAGATAGACCCTCATAATCTTCTACTTCCTCTGTGCAGCTCTGTAGGGTTTCTCACCCTTCATATCTTGGGTCCTTACAGTTGATCTCATTTCTTCCAGGAATAGAATTTAAGGTTAGATCCAGGGCTTTCAGATCTAGGGAACTCCTCCCTTGAATTATTCCCTGAAGATGTCTGTAGAGACACGCTCTTTATTAAGATAGCCACATCTTTTTGGATGTCTAAATCAAAGGGACAGGTTGCAGGGCTCTCCCTGTTCGTAGGAAACCTGTGTTTCTTGGCTCTATTAGTGAATGTGGGCTCTGAAAACACAAGATTATTCTGATAAACAGCATAAGGACTAAGTTCAATAATTTTCCATTTGAGGAGACTGTTTTCTTCACCTCAGAGTTAGGGCTGGCTCATTCTTTGGATAGAGGGAAATTGACCCAATACAGACAGATTCCAGAGGAATACTGCTTCTTGTTAGAGAGCTCCTGAATACCACAAATCTGATCAGAAGCAGTTTTTCTTAAAGCAGAAAGAGAAGCAGCAGAAACAGAAAACAACTTCGTTGGCAACTTGAGATCCTTTTATTATTGTCTTGAGACAGCTAGTTTGGTGTGGCACCTAATAACTTCAGCCAATTGTGGCATTTTTCCCCCTTGCTATTCTCCTTTTTGGAAAATTGGTCAGGTGTCATAGAGTGGAATTACCTTGGACAGGTGGCTACTAGAGATAATTCAAATAGGCTGTTCCATCGAATTCCACTCTGTGTCTTCTCCAAACCCTTCATCACCATCCTGCTTCAGGGATCCTTCTCATGAGAAAGTGCTGAGAGACAATGTGACCTTTCTTTTCCAACTGAGAGCAATAGAAGAGGCAGTCCTCTGGCACTAAGAGAGGAAGGGGTTCATTTCTCACTATTTCCTGAAGCTAAGAGGAAGTTCCATGCTAGAGTCAATAAAATTGAACAAGTAGATTAAAAAGAATCAAATTCTGTAAGGTGACACTACCATTATTTTATTGGGGTTGCCGGTAGCATATGTATGTATGTAATCTTAAATTACATGATCATGTACTGTTTTTTTCCGTAAGACACCAGTTTCATTCATTATAGAAGATGAATACATAGTTCATCCATTGGAAGAGCACTGGAGAGAACTAAATAAGTCTCCTAAATTGTTTGAAAATAAATTTGGGGGTAAAACATTTTGTTTAGAGTTTGTCTAAACTGTTTTCCTACAAATTGTTATAATCTTGCAGCTGTCAACCTAAAGATTTTAGAGCACATTCCTCTAGATCCAAAGCAGCCTCCTCAGTATGTATGAGGAATGCCTTTATGTAAGGCTCCTACCTGGAGTTCAAGTCATGTCTTTATGCAGAATTACTTTTTTGACTCAGCAGCTAGATCAGATGCCCAGAGAGAGCAGTTTTGCAAGCTTTAATTGATCATTTCTAGGCCCACCTTCATCAAAGTTGTTACTGCTAGTTTCTCTCCCACAAATATTTCTGTAACATACATTACCTTAAGAAGAAAGGTTGCTTACTAATAACTATAGTTCTTTGAATAGATTGTCATTATAGATGTATGTTTCCTACTACTATGTGCCTCTCTGTTTGGGAGTCTTCATTACATTCTGAGTAAAGGGATGGAAGTAGGGTTAGAGTGCTTTACACAGAATGTTTAGTTCTGTGGTAGAACTTGAATGTGACCCCAACAGTTACTGTTTTCTAGTGGGTTCGGACTTGTGGCCACTGGTGCATGCATACCTCAGAAGTGGGGAAGTATGCTGATAATCTATTTGAAGAACTGTATTATTAAGGAAACTTTGGACATATGCTCAGATACTAAACTAATGAACAGCCTGAAAATAGATTAATAAAATAAAATTCTAAACTAGAAAGGCAATCAATATATATACTGGACCTATCACTGTAGTAACTAGAATCTTGCATATTTTTGAAAGAAACTAATGGAATCTCAATTTCTTTTTCTCCAACTTCAAGGTGAAAGGAAGCTTAAAAAGAATTTCTTTCCTTAAAAAGAAAAGGAGCACTTGTGGCACCTTAGAGACTAATAAATGTATTTGAGCATAAGCTTTTGTGAGCTACAACTCACTTCGTCGGATGCATGCAGTGGAAAATACAGTGGGGAGATTTATATACACAGAGAACATGAAACAATGGGTGTTACCATACACACTGTAACAAGAGTGATCAGGTAAGGTGAGCTATTGCCAGCAGGAGAGCCGGGGGGGGGACGGGACGACGACGACAACCTTTTGTAGTGATAATCAAGGTGGGCCATTTCCAGCAGTTGACAAGAACGTGTGAGGAACATTATTTCAGTTCATCTGAACATCTATGTTGCTTCAATATAGGTTTTTTATTTAAGTAGTAGTATATTCCTGATATGATACCTCTGTTCTTGAAATTTTCTAATATTACAGAATCCTTCACTAAGGTCCATTCTAATACATGCTCTTTACATCTTTGGACTTTTTAAAATAGAGCGTTCAATAATGTGAATTTTGAAAGTGTGGCAAGTATATTCTACTCAGAATGTAGTGTAGATTCTATAACTTAGCTATTTTCAAGTGTTAATATATATATGCATGTCTCAGTCTAGTTTAATGAGGGTATATCATTTGTGTAGCTGTTAAAATGAATAACCAATAAAAGAAAACATTGCACTAATAAACAAGAGATGGCTGGAGTTGGCTCCACAAACTGAAACAATTTACTTCATTCATCTTCAGTGTTTCTTAGCAACACAAAGTACTCTTACCCTGGGCGCTTTCACGGACTTTCACATCTTTCTTCAAATATAGCTTTGGTAGTATTTTATATGACCTGAAGTTCGTCCATCTGTCCTGAAGCTCCCAATGCTTTTCCAGTGCTTCCAATGATCAAATGATCTTACATACATTTTTTCAGCTTAATAACACACAAGTTGACTAGAGAATCATTCAACATGTCAGGTTTTCCAAAGGGTTCTGGGAAATTATTTGCTGTTCTGTATAGCAAAGCTAAACGTTATTGAAAATGTGTTATAGTTTCATAATAAAACAAGTAGGAAAAATGTTGGCTTGGAAACTAAATATTTTCTGATAGCCCTAGCCTCAAGGCTTGGATTGCTTGTAATAAAAGGGTAGCTTTGATATCTTTTGGTGAATTGACGAGTATTCTGTTTACATCATAATTTATGAAAATACTGGCTTGATACAGAATGTTACATTATCAGATTGTTCATGTGCAAGAATTGCATTAATGTGTGGCTAACATTTTCATTGTTTATTTCATGAGAAGTTAGTAAACCATTGCTTCTCTGAATATGCTTTCTAACAACTCAGAGGTTGCTGTTGATACTTTAGGATCCTTCCTTCATTTCTTGCTTTTCATTTTATAATGTGCAAGAAACCGATTCTGGTGTTTTAGATCACTGAGTAACATCTGCTGAGGAAATTCAGCTTGTTTAAGGAACCCCTTCAGATACAAAGCAGAAAGTAAAGGAGGACTTGTGGCATCTTAGAGACTAACAAATTTATTTGAGCATAAGCTTTTGTGAGCTACAGCTCACTTTATCGGATGCATTCAGTGGAAAATACAGTGGGGAGATTTATATACACAGAGAACATGAAACAATGGGTGTTACCATACACACTGTAATGAAAGTGATCACTTAAGGTGAGCTATTACCAGCAGGAGAGCGGTGGGGGGAGGGGAGGAAACCTTTTGTAGTGATGATCAAGGTGGGCCATTTCCAGCAGTTGACAAGAACGTCTGAGGAACAGTGGGGGGAGGGGAATAAACATGGGGAATTAGTTTTATTTTGTGTAATGACCCATCCACTCCCAGTCTTTATTCAAGCCTAAATTAATTGTATCCCATTTTCAAATTAATTCCAATTCAGGAGTCTCTCGTTGGAGTCTGTTTTTGAAGTTTTTTTGTTGAAGAATTGCAACTTTTAGGTCTGTAATCGAGTGACCAAAGAGACTGAGGTTTTCTCTGACTGGTTTCATCACCAGCTTTCATCCAGACCACACCACACAATCCATTGTCTACAGCCAAGCTCTACGATACAACTGCATTTTCTCCATCCCCTCAGACAGAGACAAACACCTACAAGATCTCTATCAAGTGTTCTTACAACTACAGTACCCACCTGCTGAAGTGAAGAAACAGATTGACAGAGCCAGAAGAGTACCCAGAAATTACCTACTACAGGACAGGCCCAACAAAGAAAATAACAGAACGCCACTAGCCATCACCTTCAGCCCCCAGCTAAAACCTCTCCAACACATCATCAAGGATCTACAGCCTATCCTGAAGGACGACCCATCACTCTCACAGATCTTGGAAGACAGGCCAGTCCTTGCTTACAGACAGCCCCGCAACCTGAAGCAAATACTCACCAACAACCACATACCAGAACCACTAACCCAGGAACCTATCCTTGCAACAAAGCCCGTTGCCAACTGTGTCCACATATCTGTTCAGGGGACATCATCATAGTGCCTAATCACATCAGCCACATGATCAGATGCTCGTTCACCTGCACATCTACCAATGTGATATATGCCATCATGTGCCAGCAATGCCCCTCTGCCATGTACATTGGCCAAACTGGACCAGTCTCTACGTAAAAGAATAAATGGACACAAATCAGACGTCAATAATTATAACACTCAAAAACCAGTCGGAAAACACTTCAATCTCTTTGGTCACTCAATTACAGACCTAAAAGTGGCAATTCTTCAACAAAAAACCTTCAAAATCAGACTCCAATGAGAGACTGCTGAATTGGAATTAATTTGCAAACTGGATACAATTAATTTAGGCTTGAATAAAGACTGGGAGTGGATGTGTCATTACACAAAGTAAAACTATTTCCCCATGTTTATTCCCCTCCCCCCCACTGTTCCTCAGACATTCTTGTCAACTGCTGGAAATGGCCCACCTTGATTATCACTAGAAATGGTTCCCACCCCACTCTCCTGCTGGTAATAGCTCACCTTAAGTGATCACTCTTGTTACAGTGTGTATGGTAACACCCATTGTTTCATGTTCTCTGTGTATATAAATCTCCCCACTGTATTTTCCACTGAAAGCATCCGATGAAGTGAGCTGTAGCTCATGAAAGCTTATACTCAAATAAATTTGTTAGTCTCTAAGGTGCCACACGTCCTCCTTTTCTTTTTGCGGATACAGACTAACACGGCTGCTACTCTGAAAGATAGCAGAAAGTGTTATATGAATATTGGGAGCAAATTTTGTTTTCATTCTACAAGACTATATATAACTTTGTTACAGGAAATAATGTGCTCTGAATTTTCAGTAAATTGCACAGAAAACTTCTGAGATTGTGTAATATGCTTTAATGACTAAGTTTCTATAACTGTCTTGCTCTAAGAGAGAGACATTTTTTAGAGGTCTTAGGAAAAAAGTTTCTTATAGTGTGTAGTAATAAGTGGTCTCAAAATGTTGTGATGAGTTAATTTCTTATTTTTTACATAAGCAGAATAATCACTAAGGTATATGGAAATTATTGTGAATAATACCCCAAAAGTGCAGAAACCTTAGCTTTGTTCGTCTCCACAATTAAAAAAATGCTGTACTGCAGCAAACAATGTGGTCTTGGCTATGATGCTAACTTTTTTGTTAGTGAATATATACACAATATTGTGGTGTTGGTGTGCATGTGGTGTGCAAGAATAGTGGTATCAAATCCGTAATATAATACTACTTAAATACAAAAAACTATATTAAAGCAACATAGACATTCAGATGAACTGTATCTAAAAGAAAAGGAGTACTTGTGGCACCTTAGAGACTAACCAATTTATTTGAGCATAAGCTTTTGTGAGCTACAGCTCACTTCATCGGATGAAGTACTCCTTTTCTTTTTGTGAATACAGACTAACACGGCTGCTACTCTGAAACCTGTGTCTAAAAGATAAATATGAGAGAGAAAAGACTTGATGGGATAGTATGGTATGAAGGTTTTATCAGCATGTGTTTGAGATTGTCTCATTATTCATGGATTGTGAAGTCAAAGAAATATACAAGTTTTTCTAGTGACTGTGAATCAAATCCATATATCTCGCCATGCATTAGGTTTATGAGACATATGTCAAAACTTCTCACAGTGCTCCTTGTACAGACATCAGTCTTTTGTGAGTGAACCCCATCACTAGGTCACCTGGCCTTCCAAGCCAATGGGTCTAGTTTAGTCACTGTTTCTAGCTCTGAGACCCTAGGGCACACGCTCAGCCCGCTTGTCTGATACCCTTCCTTGGGATGTTGGGTGCTCTGTCCAGCTATGTTTGACCTTGAAATCAGTGTCTATGATCTCCTGAACTCCCCCCTCCCTCAGTCACATACAGGTGCTCCCCCAGATCTGTACATAGGCTTTGGGCAGTGTGGGCTTCTAATTGAACCCCTTCAGAGACAACTTGGCAGAAACACAGGCTTAGGAAAGGAATTTCTTAATCACAGTGACTTTACTCTTAAAGTATTTGAGAGTTAACAGGTCTTTGAAAATGATGGAAGTCCTGAGACATATCCTCTCCTCTCCTAGTCTGATCTCCCCCTTCCTGCACTCTCCTTTTTCTGCTTGACCTGCTTACATGTGGTGACGGTGGCCTCCCCCAGGACCCTGCTGTATTGTTGTGCCACAGGCTCCACCTGAGAAGCTTCAGACACACCAGTCTTGTTTGCCTCTTTCCTCCTGTGGGGCAATTTGTAGAAAACCCAGTATTACAGAAGGATAGACCAGTAATTGAGGGACAATCACAATTGTTGGACAAAGATTGTGGTCTTGATGGCTTTTAATGTTAGTCCTTCAACAGGGTGTCAAACACCTTTTACAGACAAAGCAGTAATCTGAGATGCAGCACAGTAGGTTGTCTTTGGGCAGACTTGTGCAGTCAGTGTCCAATATCTTCTCACATAGAATAGATAGAGTTCCTAATTTGATTCAGACATATCCTGCTCTGTCATAACACATTTTACAGAAAATCTATTTTCAAAAGGTTTTAGAGAGTTTTTAAAAACTGGTTTTTTGTAACCTTCTAACTATAAAGCCAAAGTCCAATTTCAGAGACCTCGGAGGGAAAGATATAATGAATAAATTTCATGTATCTCTAAAAATGGCCTCTAAATAACTTTTCTATCGATAAAAGTGTTATGAATTTAAAGCCTTCTGTGTCAGGATATCCTACATCTAGAATCCCATTGGAAAGTTTCCGTTATAAAGTTCCCATATCTAGCTCTGAAGGACTGTGAGATATTGGATCTGAAACCTGTTACTTATCTGGGAGTGGGTATTGCCCATTCTGTATGTGAGAACATTTAATTTTGTGGTCATGGTGGAGGGAAGTCACCCCATGGGGTAAAGAGGGGAACATTTCCATAGTGGGTTAACTTAAGCAAAAGGCAACTGTTTGGAGGTGCTCCGGGCTTCAAGATGTTGGAAATAGTCCTGCTGCTGATGGATTATTACAAGATTGTGAGAAGGAGGAAAGACTAAATGTTTCCTCTCCTTCCCCCTTCTGCATCTCTGTAAGACTGGCACATTTTCTTTGTATGTTTCTTTTTTGGTGAGAGAAATATATGTACACGGCATCACAGTTATTTAGGATGTATAATGAAGAGAAGAAGCCCACTATGGCAGTCAGAGACCAAAATGTCACACTCACTTCAAAATTCTATGACTAATTAAAACACAATTCCCTCCAAAGTTTGTGAAAATGTTGCTTCAAGCACCTTTACCTGCAGGCTAAGCAATTCCCTTTTGTTTGGATGGTGTGAAACTCTGATGACTTTGATAAGCCATGTAAATGATCTTTAAAAAGGTAAATGGTTAATCTTATCATTGGGTAAGGATGACTTGTAATCAGCAACATACAATAGTGCTGATAAAATGTTACAAAACAGGTTTCCAGAGACTTTTTGAACTTCATCTGTGCTTTAAATACATTTTCCAAACAAAGAGCATGTATTTTTTGTCTCACCACATATTACAAAAAGTGCATCACTAACTTGTCATTAGTGATATAAAGAAAGAATAACTTATATGGATGTGGAGAAAGATTCTCCAAAGAAATAATGTGAACATCGTTGAGGTTTAATCTTGGAATTATAAGGGTCACTCGTGTTCTAGCTGCTCTTGCATCTTTTGATGTTCATGTGTAAGGAATGTATGGAACATTAAGGATGTGATCAATGGTGTCATAGGGAACATTTATTTTTCAGATCAAATGTTCTTTGCAGCTCTTTCTTGAATGGACATCTAATAGAATATTAAAGAACTAATCTTAGAAATGATCACCAATACTGAAAGGCTACAAATTGCTATTTTGGTTGGGATAGTATTGCTTCCATTTGATTTTGTGAACTGGAAAAGGAAAATCTAAGATGGTAAAGTTAAAATGTGGATCATGGTTTATTGAAAAGAAAAGGAGTACTTGTGGCACCTTAGAGACTAACCAATTTATTTGAGCATAAGCTTTCGTGAGCTACAGCTCACTTCATCAGATGCATATCGTGGAAACTGCAGCAGACTTTATATATACACAGAGAATATGAAACAATACCTCCTCCCACCCCACTGTCCTGCTGGTAATAGCTTATCTAAAGTGATCATCAGGTGGGCCATTTCCAGCACAAATCCAGGTTTTCTCACCCTCCACCCCCCCACACAAATTCACTCTCCTGCTGGTGATAGCCCATCCAAAGTGACAACTCTTTACACAATGTGCATGACAATCAAGTTGGGCTATTTCCTGCACAAATCCAGGTTTTCTCACATCCCCCCCACCCCCATACACACACAAACTCACTCTCCTGCTGGTAATAGCTCATCCAAACGGACCACTCTTCAAGTTTAAATCCAAGTTAAACCAGAACATCTGGGGGGGGGGTAGGAAAAAACAAGAGGAAACAGGCTACCTTGCATAATGACTTAGCCACTACCAGTCTCTATTTAAGCCTAAATTAATAGTATCCAATTTGCAAATGAATTCCAATTCAGCAGTTTCTCGCTGGAGTCTGGATTTGAAGTTTTTTTGTTTTAAGATAGCGACCTTCATGTCTGTGATTGCGTGACCAGAGAGATTGAAGTGTTCTCCGACTGGTTTATGAATGTTATAATTCTTGACATCTGATTTGTGTCCATTTATTCTTTTACGTAGAGACTGTCCAGTTTGACCAATGTACATGGCAGAGGGGCATTGCTGGCACATGATGGCATATATCACATTGGTGGATGTGCAGGTGAACGAGCCTCTGATAGTGTGGCTGATGTTATTAGGCCCTGTGATGGTGTCCCCTGAATAGATATGTGGGCACAGTTGGCAACGGGCTTTGTTGCAAGGATAAGTTCCTGGGTTAGTGGTTCTGTTGTGTGGTATGTGGTTGTTGGTGAGTATTTGCTTCAGGTTGCGGGGCTGTCTGTAGGCAAGGACTGGCCTGTCTCCCAAGATTTGTGAGAGTGTTGGGTCATCCTTTAGGATAGGTTGTAGATCCTTAATAATGCGTTGGAGGGGTTTTAGTTGGGGGCTGAAGGTGACGGCTAGTGGCGTTCTGTTATTTTCTTTGTTAGGCCTGTCCTGTAGTAGGTAACTTCTGGGAACTCTTCTGGCTCTATCAATCTGTTTCTTTACTTCTGCAGGTGGGTATTGTAGTTGTAAGAAAGCTTGACAGAGATCTTGTAGGTGTTTGTCTCTGTCTGAGGGGTTGGAGCAAATGCGGTTGTATCGCAGAGCTTGGCTGTAGACGATGGATCGTGTGGTGTAGTCAGGGTGAAAGCTGGAGGCATGCAGGTAGGAATAGCGGTCAGTAGGTTTCCGGTATAGGGTGGTGTTTATGTGACCATTGTTTATTAGCACTGTAGTGTCCAGGAAGTGGATCTCTTGTGTGGACTGGACCAGGCTGAGGTTGGTGGTGGGATGGAAATTGTTGAAATCATGGTGGAATTCCTCAAGGGCTTCTTTTCCATGTGTCCAGATGATGAAGATGTCATCAATATAGCGCAAGTAGAGTAGGGGCTTTAGGGGACGAGAGCTGAGGAAGCGTTGTTCTAAATCAGCCATAAAAATGTTGGCATACTGTGGGGCCATGCGGGTACCCATAGCAGTGCCGCTGATCTGAAGGTATACATTGTCCCCAAATGTGAAATAGTTATGGGTAAGGACAAAGTCACAAAGTTCAGCCACCAGGTTAGCCGTGACATTATCGGGGATAGTGTTCTTGACGGCTTGTAGTCCATCTTTGTGTGGAATGTTGGTGTAGAGGGCTTCTACATCCATAGTGGCCAGGATGGTGTTATCAGGAAGATCACCGATGGATTGAAGTTTCCTCAGGAAGTCAGTGGTGTCTCGAAGGTAGCTGGGAGTGCTGGTAGCGTAGGGCCTGAGGAGGGAGTCTACATTTGCAAATTGGATACTATTAATTTAGGCTTAAATAGAGACTGGGAGTGGCTAAGTCATTATGCAAGGTAGCCTGTTTCCTCTTGTTTTTTCCTACCCCCCGCCCCCCAGATGTTCTGGTTTAACTTGGATTTAAACTTGAAGAGTGGTCAGTTTGGATGAGCTATTACCAGCAGGAGAGTGAGTTTGTGTGTGTATGGGGGTGGGGGGGATGTGAGAAAACCTGGATTTGTGCAGGAAATAGCCCAACTTGATTGTCATGCACATTGTGTAAAGAGTTGTCACTTTGGATGGGCTATCACCAGCAGGAGAGTGAATTTGTGTGGGGGGGTGGAGGGTGAGAAAACCTGGATTTGTGCTGGAAATGGCCCACCTGATGATCACTTTAGATAAGCTATTACCAGCAGGACAGTGGGGTGGGAGGAGGTATTGTTTCATATTCTCTGTGTATATATAAAGTCTGCTGCAGTTTCCACGATATGCATCTGATGAAGTGAGCTGTAGCTCACGAAAGCTTATGCTCAAATAAATTGGTTAGTCTCTAAGGTGCCACAAGTACTCCTTTTCTTTTTGCGAATACAGACTAACACGGCTGTTACTCTGAAACCTGTCATTGTTTATTGAGAAGTTTGGCTTTTGGGGTTCACACAGTTCAGTATAACCTGTGTCCTTAAAGAGACTAGAACTCATGAGGTACATAATTTAATTCTAAATTGCAACTGGACATTTTAATGAAATAGATAGCATATGCTTTTCTATACATACAGTGTTTCTCCATTATGCAGTGTGATGAAGCTTATATTATTTGTCAAATACATATATTTTTAAGGAAAGCAGAGAAAAATGAATTTTTTGAAATTGAATGGAAAATCAGTCTCCCCATTCTCACACAGAGTAAGCATTCATCTTTATATTTCAGAAAAGAGGATAGGAATATTCTGTAAATTATTGGACTTTTCTTCCTGCCAGATAAAATTGTTATAAGATAAATGCATTAGAGTGTTCTGGATGTTAACTTTTTAATTGCTAAATCATCTTTAAACCTCAGATTCCCATTGTGTATTTCTTTTTTCTGGCCCCAGTTGATCAGAATGTATAATAAGATTGCCCTTTAAAGGAATTCATTTTGTAGCTTTCAGACCCGATCATTCCCCAGAACAGGCTATAGAAATAATAGATGTGATCCATGGGAGAGATAGTATTCCAAATTTCAATAAAGTTATATTAAGACTTAATAATCTGTTGTGTGAACAAGATCTCTGTGTCTGGTTAGATCCTTCCTTTCCACTCCCCTACATTGGAAATAACTTGTCCATTCATTTATAGGGGCTTAGGGTCTGATCCAGCTCTCACTGAAGCCAGTGGGAGTTGGGTCAGGTCCTTAATTACCAAACGACAGTCACAAATGGCAAATTTAGTGTACAGTTTCACTGCTAGAGATACAGAACATCCCAGTGTGAATAGTTGAGACAGCTCTCAACCATTTTATCTTATCAAATTTTAATTAAAATAATAGTAATACTTTTCACTTATCTTGTGGCTTTGCTTCAAGAGTCTTGCAGTGCTTTTTGATGGGGAGAGGGAGAAGAAACTTTTGAAAAATGTTCTGGTTTCTGCTTAACATGCTCTTTTTGAATAACAGGCTGCTCTTAGTTCCCTTGATACCACCTTTAGCAAAGCCAATCATCAAATAAGTATTTTGACCACAATCTTCATCCTTCTTTCTATATCAATCTCTTCTCTTCTCTTCTTTTGCAAGTTTTGTTCTTTTGCTGATCAGGTATGCTAAATTTTTCTGTAGCCAGACTGCTGGACTAAGCTTTAGAAAAGACAAGATCCCCTCCCCTCCTACCCTTCTGTGGAGCTTAATTGTATTTTTCCAAAACCTCTGTCCCATCCGTCTTCCATCTCTCAACCATCTACTGCACATGATAGCAGCATTCAGTGTACAGGGCCTTCTTAGTGTGAACTTCTCAATAAACTTCTCAAATAGCCTCCAAACTTTAGAGGTTTCTTATGTTTGCTTGGTGAAATGCATGTTCAGTGTACTGCTTTATCTTTTAGTATTGCATTCATGCTTTTCTCTTTTCACAGACTTTTTGTTTGTTTGTTTGTAGTGGCAAGTGTATTTTGCTTACAAAAGATTCACATTCTCCCCTATTTTGAGATGCCATCTATACATATGACAACAGTTGTGTTCTTCAGGTAATCTCCACATTCCATAGGAAAGAAGATATCTGTTTACCTTGATTTTTCCTCAAATGAATTTTGATCAAGAGAAGATTTGATACTCCCAAGATATTGTAATTTAAGTATTAGCTTCACAGGTTTCGGGAACTTAGGTAGTGCTATTCCCTTTTGGTAAATTTCAAAGATCCTAAGAAAACTCTTGAAAGCTTTTCACTCTGTTTTGTCAAAATGCATTTCTGAGACACTTATATAGCGGAGGGCATTTGCTTATGTAACTAAGTCTACACTTAAAACTTTTACTGATATAGTAATGTCAATTAGGGGCAGGGTCGTCCTTACCCATACACAAACTATGCAGTTGCATAGGGCACCAGGAAATTTGGGGCACCAGATTGCCCCAGATTTCCTGGTGCCCTACACAGCCGCGTGCTGCTCCACTGGCAAGCCTGATACCCCGGCTGGCTGAGCCAGCCCGGAAAGCTGCCCCCGCTCTTGCCCCGTGCCCACTCCACCCCTTTTCCATAGCCTCCACCCCTACTCCGCCCAACCTCTTCCCACCGCTGCTCCGCCTCTGCCCCTACTCCACCCCTCCCCCTGAGCTACATCCCGGGGGACTGCAGCAGGGGTCCGGTGTGCCCTGCACTCACCGGGCGGCAGGACATGGAGCAACCCGGCCCCAACCCGCTCCATCGGCTTGTACTGGGGAGCGATTTCCCCCCTGCCTCCCAAGCCTGCTCCTGCCCCCCACAGACCTTGTGCGCAGCCCCTCCGTCCCCCCGCAGAGGCCTGGGGCTGGCTGCCCCCCACAGTTATACCAGCAATAAAGTACTTTTGCTAGTGTAACTTACTTCTTTAGGGGAACTGGTGTAAGTTATGCTGACAGAAGCATTCTTTGCCAGTATAAGCTGTGTCTACACTAAGAGGATTTGCTGGGATAGCTGTACTGGCAAACTTTTTCTAGCATAGACTAGGCCTTAGGGAACAAGGAGGATTCATCACAAGACCTGATGTAAGGGGTATGAATCTGCTTTATGAGCTTACATTCTAGATTGTAAAATCTTTTCTGAAATGTAAGACTTGGGGAAGAGCCCTCATTTTGCTCCATGTTTTGTGAGGTACCTAGCATGCCTGTGATTGTGGTAAAAATGAATAATATTTGCAAATCAGCCAGCTGGCATTCTGCATCTATATTTTTCTGACCATACTGTGTAGTTTGGTGTTTTTTGCATTCAAGAAATCTACACTTTTAGCAGAATTGCAGTTTGTCTCTTGTGTACACTACTTTCTCTGAGAACAGGAGTAATGGCTGAACTATCAGACCTCTTTTTTTCTGTTTAGCTCAACAGTGATGTTTTTAGATTATTGTTTTGATAGGAATCCATTGTAAATTGGTTTTGTTAACAGACTCTTGATACATAAGAACAGCCATATTGAGTCAGACCAATGGTTGATCTAGTCCAGTCTCTGACGGTGGCCAGTACCAGATGCTTCAGAGGGAGCAAACAGAACAGGGCAATTTTGAGGATTCATTTCCTGTCATCCAGTCCCAGCTGGTAGCTAGAGGTTTAGGGACACCCAGAGCATGGGTTTGTATCCCTGACCATCTTGGCAATAGCAAAAATAGCTATTGATGGACCTAACCTCCATGAATGTATCTAATTCTTTTTTGACACAGTTATACTTTTGGTCTTTAGGACATCCCATAGCAACAAGTTCCACAGGTGGACTATTGTTGTGTGAAGGAGTAATTCCTTTTGTTGGTTTTAAACTTGCTGCCTGTTAATTTAATCAGGTGACCATTAGTTCTTGTGATATGTGAAGGGGCAAACAACACTTTCCTATTTACTTCTCCATACTGTTCTTGAGTTTATAGACCTCTGTCATATCCACCCTTAGTTGTATATTTTCTAAACTGAACAGTCGCAATCTTTTTAATCAGTCTTCATGTGGAAGCTGTTCCATACTCCTAATCATTTTCATTGCCCTTCTCTGCACCTTTTTCAATTCTATTATATCTGTTTTGAGATGGGGCGATCAGAATCCACTTTAAATTCACACCTTCATTTAATTCAGATTAATTTTCCTGTGTATCCCTGTATAGACAAGCCCTATGGTTGTTCCTAAGGCTGACTATGATTAGACTAAATGAAAGAGAATATGGACTTTCTTAAATTCAGACTAATGGCAGACTTTAGTAGGAAAAACAAAGGATTCCTCCTATTGTTATAATGTGCAATATAACAAAGACAGTGAATTCCCTAAAAAACATTGTTTTTATATGATAGTTTATACAAACCGAGGGTGTCTTGTGAATGAATAATAGCTTGCACAGATATAATAATGATTAAAAGGAATACTTGTGGCACCTTAGAGACTAACCAATTTATTTGAACATAAGCTTCCGATGAAGTGAGCTGTAGCTCACGAAAGCTTATACTCAAATAAATTGGTTAGTCTCTAAGGTGCCACAAGTACTCCTTTTCTTTTTGCGAATACAGACTAACACGGCTGTTACTCTGAAACCTATAATCATGATTGTTGCTTGAACTGTTTAACTTACTATAACTTCCTAAAAGGCACTTGCCTGCAGCATATTCAGCTCCAAATACAGTAATAGAACATACTGTTCCAAAGTCTCTGTTCTATGTAACTTACTCAGGTAGTCTCAAACTCTATAACTTTAATAGTTTTTGAGGGCAAAAGAGAGAGAATCCCCTCACATAGACATTTTGCATGGAGATACTGATTTTCATACCTGATGAGTTGGATTGCCAAAGATATGCCCATGTTTTTAGTATACTAAAAATCCATTAAAATTTGTTGAGAAATATATTGGATTAGACACCTAAGAATATCTGAAGTGGAGCTCGCAGAACAGTTAACTTCAACCAGCTTAAACCAATTTCCTGTTTTTGGATGTACAATTTCTTAGTTGTCCTACAAAGATGTATGCATGCACTGTGGTGTAGTCTCGTTGAACTCAGTAGGATTGCTCACAATGTGTGAAGTTAAACACATGCATAATACTTTGCAGGATTGGGGCCTATGTTTTTTCCACTTATTTTCTTTTTCATTAATATATTGGAACACTCCTTTTAGATACCCAAAAATGGATATACTGTATTATCATGAGACAGACATGTAGAAAACTCTGTTCTTCCCTAGGGTTGGTGGAGGCATTAAACGTTCCTAAAGCAGAACCCAGTTTGTAATTATTTCTGTTGTCTTTTTCTGCTTTTATTTTTTCCCATATTTTCATATCTTTTCTGTAGTGATCTTGGAGGGAACATTGATAGCGTATAAAAAAGAACCTGTCAAATACTAGCCTGTGGCCTTCTATTTCAACATGGTTTTGACTGACTATATACTGGAGCTTGTATTATGAACATTCACACAGGGATTTCCCTTTTTGACTATAGGAACTAAATAAGTCTTAATGCTTTCTGAACATTAGAGTCAGCATTCAGCAACCATGAGGTGTTTGCTTAACAGTGTGTAGTTCACAAGAACTGATTGGTTTCACAGTGTAGGGTGGAATAATTGCCATAACCTAGTCTCTGCTGATGCATCTTATGTAGCCACTTCTGCTATGTGCAGAACTCCTGCTTCCACATTTTCTGCTGTTGGTACCACTACGTGCTCTGAATTTGCACATAATTTCCAGCTAATGAAAATCACTCTCGGTGTCTCAAAGATGGAACTACTAGGGTTGAGAGTCACTAAATACTCTAGTTATCCTGTGACTCTGGAGCCTAAAAGAGGGGATCTTAAACGCAACCATGTTTTTGAGAAAAATCTCACATTCTGTCACTGCCAGTGAAAACTATAACTGAGAAACTCCAGGATAAATAGCGAATGGCATTCTCCTTGTATAGTCCACAATACATTTGCTCAAGAAGAGAAATAGTTTAAAGAACATGACATGCAGTTCCTGATGTAGAAAAAAGCCCCCGTATGCCTAATATATTGTAAAAAATTGTTCGAGAACAGCTCATCCTGCAGTAAAATTTGCCTCCATAATATTATCAAGGTCATTATCAGCTTAGGTTATCTGCCTCATATGTATTGAACATAATGCCTGAGGTCAGCTTTCACTTGCAAATGCAACTATGTGGAATATTTGCTCTGATTTTGTTTAAGAATCAGTGTAAGTTATTTTGTTTCACATCCACTCTTTTTTACTCTTCTCACTCATCTTGGAGTAGTCTTCTCCTTAGTTGTTCAATAAACATATACTTTTCATACAACTAAAATTAGGGAATAACAATTTCATGTAAACTAGGCAGCAGAGTCACCCTGTTTCCCCTTTTACATCTAAATGTTATGCAAACAACCCTTATGTATATTATACTTGTGGACTGGCTCTCTTACAAACCTTTCTAAATGATACAGAATTAGGATGATCTGATTGTCAGATGACCAGTTTTTGTTGTTGATGTTCAGGATATTTTTCCTGTTTTATTTTTTAATTTTTTTTAAACTAACTCCAGTATTTATAAGACATATATCACCAGTTGGCTATCTAGGCTATCCCATAATAAGGACAGTGTGTTGTTGCATTGCTGCTAGAGTAGTATGGGCGAGAGATTGTGTCTCAGGAACTCTCCTCACTGCTTAGTGGAGGGAATGTACTGTGACAGCATATGCTGCTTGACACAGCAGTATAATTACACTATCAGGCACATTTAAGGGATGAAGCTCCTTCCTGCCCACTTGAATGAGCTGGGGACATAGTGGAGCCTGCTTCTTCTGCACTCTAAAAGCAGTGGTATAGTACACAATCATAAGGGCAAACACAGGCGTGCTTCCTGCCCCCTCTAATCAATTGTGTGGGGTCGGCCATGAGCTGGTCCAGAGTATATTACCAGTTTAAATGGATAGCCGTGTGTGTTGTCCATTAAATAATAATGATTATCTGAACCTGTCCCCCCCCCATCCATGGACCTGAATGCTGCCTTGTTCTCAGCACCTTTGGAGGTTTTAGATAAATGGGACTCAGATTGAAACCGTCGTGTCGTTTTGCTTTGTAAAACAAAATCCCCTATTAGTGTGCCCTTGAGAAATGAATGTTAGACATTCATTGTGCTCTGATTACCAACCTGCTATAATTACTCAATCTTTTAGAAAGCTGTTTTACCAATTTTTACCATGTCTTCATATTTGTTCTCTTTTTCTAGAATATCATTCAAGATTTAGGATGCTTCGGGGACTTAGGTCGCAAATGATTGGCTTTTAAATACTGATAACAAATATTCTTCATAGATTCAGAGTTTAAGGCCAGAAGGGACCACCAGGTCGTCTAGTCTGACCTCCTGTATAACACAGGCCACCAAGACCATCCAGTACTCACTCACTTCATCCAACAACCAAAATTTGACTAAAGTAATTTAGCCTATAGGAAATCAGTTTATGTACCACAGGCAGAGAATAGGAGGATCCAAGGTGCACCAGTGCCTGAGGCCCCCACAGTGACAGAAAAATGTTTTAGTGAGATATATCCAGATAATCCTGGCAAATGATCCATGACCCACATGCTGCAGAAGAAGGTGAAAACTCTACAAGATCGCTGCCAATTTGATTTGGGGGAGAAATTCTTTTTTGATCCCACATATGGTGATCAGTTAGCCCCTGAGCATGAGATCAAAAACCAGCCAGCCACACACCTGAGAGAGATTGTGCTTGGCCCTCCTCTTCCAAAGTCTCTTCTCCAGCCATGGGCATCCCTGATGCTTCAAAGGAAGGAGTTCCACCCTTCCCAAGAATATGTTGGGGAAGGGGAAAAAAACACTTCATGATCCATGCAGGTGATATTGATATTTTGGCAGCTTTTGCAGCAATCCTTCAGTCCTGCTTGATTGCATAACACTGTTGGACTAAAAGTAATACGTTTTTAGAAGTACTTTTTCCTTTATTGTTTGTCTTTTGTATTTTACTTAATTTGGACAGTAGAAAATTGACTAGCTACTGACTTTTGATTCTAGTCTGTTTCTGGGTAGTTTCTAGTTTTCACGTTGTAGTACAGCACTGCAGAGTTTGAGAAATGTTTAAGTCCCAAACTACATTAGAACCTCAAAGTTATGAACACCAGAATTACGGACTGACCGGTCAACCGGACACCATGGGAACTGGAAGTAAGCTATCAGGCAGCAGCAAAGACAGAAACAAACACCAGTAAGTACTGTACTATGCTTGTATTGCATCTTAAAGGTAGGCACATCTGGACTGCCTGTCCTCACCCCCTACTCCCCATGGCTCAGGGCAGTCGCAGGTAGGAGGTGATGAATGCTGTTTTCTCCTCTCTCTCCCCCCTGGCTGGGAGGAATCGAGCTTGGAGGCTCAGAGCTTCCAAGCTGCTACTGAGACCTGGCATGGAATGTACACTGCTGGAGCTGGAGCCCAATCTCCTGCCTGCATGTTGCACTCTGGAGGAGCAGTTCAGTTTTAAAGGGTCACAGCCTGCACCGTGCGCCCACTGACACTGCGGTGCCCCAGAGTGCCTTGCTCATGATCCTTGCAGCCAGGTGGCAAGAACCAGCTGCCTATCCTCATCCCCACTCACTGGGCAACCTCTGCAGAGCTGTGAGCCACCGCTCCGAGAGTCCGCCCTGAGAAACATCCCATAATGGCTTCTTCAAAGTTACGAACGTTTCAGTGTTATGAACAACCTCCATTCTCGAGGAGTCCATAACTCTGAGTTTCTACTGTACTTAACATTGCTCTTTTTAAAAACTGCATTGAAATCCCAGTTCTGTCATGTTCCTGTGGTTTAAGGCTTATGTGAGCAATATTACCATGCCAACTTTTATAAACGGAAATGTGTTTAGATCATAAAATCCAATCATAACTGGAGTTCCAGGTGGTTCATCTTTAGGACCTGTCTTGTTTTTAATTTGTTTAGCTCCATTGGCTATTATTTCCAAATCTGGGTTGAAGTGTCACAATTATGCTAATGATAGCAGTTTTGTTGCTCTGTTAATAAATAAAGAAGTGCTGTGGGTATTCCATTGTTTAAATGCTGTTTGAATATCTGGGAATAGATGTCCGTACATTTCTTGTGATTGAACTTCAGCATATCTTAGGTGCTAACTATTGAGCCTCAGGCTATTAAGTGTGCCAAATTTTTACTTGGATACTGGGTCCAGAAATTATTTCACCAAAACACGTGACTCGTTACCTTGGAGTTTTTAAGGTTTCTACATAATTGCACAATGATGATGTTGCCTATGTGTTTAGGGCTGCATTTGCTATCTGAAAAAGTTGTTACATAGTTGTTCTTGCCAGGGGAGTTTAGTGCTGCAGTTACGAGCCATATCATGTTCAAAACTAGGTTTATTGTAGTTCTGTCGTGATAGACTATATTAAAGCTTAGCTTGATTGGTCACTATAAACTTAAAAGGTTGCAGAAGTTTAACTTGATAAAAAAATCATATTACTGCTATGTTAGAATCTAGCCAATTCATGCTAATGACTGGGAGACAGATAACAAATGACTGAATTTTGCCAGTTAACAAAGAATAATAAAAAGAAAATCCATTACAAAATGCATAGTATTCATTTATTTAAAAGATACAATTTAGTTCAATTATTGATACTACTTCAGTGTATTCTAGTAAATACACCACTGTCCTCCCATCTCTCTCAGCTTCACCCTCTTCCCACCAACAACTCTGTTTTGTACCTGTTTCCTCCCAACTCATTTGTTACGATATATAAACTTAACCCTAGAACTGATGAATGCATTGACCTCATTGGGGCGCCACATGTAGCCATCATTGTGGGATCTACTCTGCATCCCCTAAATGTTAACAAACTCAAGAGGCAATCAAAGGGGAAGATATATTTCAAAGGTGAGGAAGCCCTCATCGAGACTGGTTTACCCCCCCCCCCCAGGTCCTTAATATTAAACCACTGAGAACGGTAAAGACCAAAGGTGATAGAGACAAGAACTACTTTTTTTTTTTGGTCCAGGGGCCTCAATTTTACTGAACATTTAGCTATCTTCTAAAAGCTCTATTGCCTGCCCCTTAATATTGACTGTTTTCATTAATACATTTTAGCTCTAGAACTCACATAGCCAGTAAATAATAGATCTTGTTCATCATGAGTGTATTTTTAAGACTTTTGGATGAACTTTTCATGTTGATCTCGCTTTTGTTTTTTCTACTGTTTTACTTTTTAGGATTGAGTATTTTACATTGTGGTGATCCAGTGATGCCAATAGTCCTGAATTCTGTAAAGCACGTAAGCATATGCTTGAATTTAAGCACATGAGTAGTCCCCACCAATGGCAGTGTTTCTTAGATGAGTCAGACTACTTGTGCTTAAAAGTAAGTATGTGCTTAAGTGATTTGCTGGATCATAGCCTATACTGATAAAATTTGATTTATATAGACCTTATTTTTCTCAAAATATGACTTTTCAATCTTTTATCTTTAGCAGTCTTATTCCGAAGTATGTAAATCTCAATATTTCAATTGCACCATATTGCAGGGTTGTTGTTGTTGTTGTTTTGCAAACTTACTAAAGTATGTCGTGTGTGTGTGTACAAAATTATCTCAAAACTGCATTGTAATAAAGTCTAGTACCTATGGCATACTAAGGTGCTGTGAAGTGTTTGTAGAACACAGTGTAAACCGTGTAGCTCATAAAATATCACTCAATGTCTTGAGGGAGTCGGATACAGTTTTAGTCTTGCACTCAAGAGATGGCACTGAAGAAAACTTCACAAGAACTCACTACCTTAAGCTACTGCTCCAGTGGAAACATGTTGGATTCATTTCTAGGAAATGATTAATACACCAACATTTTTGCACCAAAAAGTATACTAATTTAGGGTCAGACTGTTATGTTTACTCACATTAACTAGTACCTTGCACAAGGAGTAATCCACACAAGTCAATAGGACCACTTATAAGGTTGAAGAAGTCTCAGTGTGAGTAAAGCTACCACACTCTAGCCTTTATGGAAGCATTTTAGTTGGAATATGTGATACCTTATTTAATTACCTGTTTTCTGTTTAGAGTCATATTAAAAAAAACATTCTGACTACATCAGGAGGGTAGCTAGTACAGCGCTTTTTCTTTTAATAATACTCAGAACTTACTGTATATAACATTTTACAAACATTGCCATAGTTAAGTATTTTTGTCTCCCTAAACCTGGAATCCCAATGTGCCGCACAATCACCATCTCCTTTTTTTCAAATTCCTCTTTAAAACATACTTCTTGATGATGATAACTATTAGTAGAGAAACAACAACTACAATAAAACCATGGAAGGAATAAGACATATGACTGACTTTGCTGCTTTGTCGCACTGATTTTTTTGTTGCCTCCCTGCCCTCCGCTTTGCAAGATATCTACCTAGATTGTAAGTTCTTCAAGACAGGGAATTCTCATTTTATGTGTCTATAAACCACTGACCATATTAATGCTGTACAAATAATAACAAAAATGTAATCCTAATTTCACTGAAGAGTGGCCGAGAGGGGTCTTGATTTGCCTGAGGCCATAGAGGGATTTGAAGTCAGATCCAGGATTAAAACTCATGTTCCTGGCTCCAAAGTCAGGATTTAGACCACAAGACACTCCTACTCTCCCCTATTTTATGTTGCTTTCTAATGATACTTTTTAAAGTACGTTCATAAAACCCTGTACTGCAGATGCTTGATACCTGGCATAATGCTTACTACCATAATTAGTCTGATTGAAGTTTTTTTGCAGCTGCAAAAAATGTACATGCAACCACTAGAAACCCAAAACTTTAAGCTGTTGTGTGATGCAAGTTAGACTGATTTTTGTGCAGATGAAAGTTAGATCCTCATGCTTGAAAATCTAGTTTAAGGATTCTACAGTTGGCTATTGATTTTTAATGTTACTGAAAACTGTTCCCCAATTAGAGAATATCTGTTCTCAAATTTTCTGTGAATTGTCAGATGAACGCAAAATCATATTTCCTTTTTTGAGATAGATATCACTGCTGTCTTTATAGGTAAAGGTGTGTTTCACATGTACATGCAGATTACGCTTTAATACTTCTTGAATCTGCTTTCAGTGTACTGAGATTTTTCAACGTAGTGGTTACAAAAATTTTGCTAATGCGCAGTTTCATACTGCGAGTTATATGCGTAATATTGTGTCCAGTGGGATTCTGTATTGCAAAATTTGCATAGTTATAGTTCTAGTGACATCGTATCTCACATGAAGAACCCAGAGACCTGATACAATATCAGTAAAACTGTCTCCTAAGTATGATTCAAACAGTTTTATTAGCAACATATGGGGTATGAAGGAGCCACAGAGGGTAGTTTTGAGTGTAAGGGTGCTGGACTCTCTTTTTCAGCATGTAATTATATCAGTTCTCTTCTATGGCATTATTTGTTGCTGCTCTGGGATTGCTGAAAAATAACTACTAATATGGTGATACAAAGGATCAGAATAAATTATAATTGTTGACTTTGCAAGAAATTCGTTGGCAAAAAGGCTTACTTTCCCAAGCTCAGTTGTCAGTTCTGCTTTTAGCTTTGTATCTAAGCCATATACACAAAAATAATGTTTTCGTGGAAGTCTTAGGTTTTACTGGCATTCTGACTCTCTTGCATAATAGATATTCCTCTGAATTGCAAAAAAGTAAGTCAGAGATTTCAATTGGCAATATGGTTATTTTTCTTTTTTTATCTCTGCTCTTTGCTAGCCATTTAAGGCTAGGAACAGGCTATTTGTGTAATTGGTAACTAGTTATCGAGTGTTTTTATTGCTGGAATAGAACACATTTCTCAGTATCAAAAATGAGTTCTCTTCCGATAATCAGTTCGTCATTTTAAAACAGTTGTTTTGACATTAAATCCTAGCAACAGTACAAACTGAGGATTTTATTAGTAGTATTTTTAATAATAATTTATTCTTAAATGTTAATATCTCGTGGTGTAGTAAAAAATGGCAGAAGTTAAGGTGTTTAATGTTTTTGCTATCCACTAACTGGCTTCTGAAGTCGCAGCACAATATGTTCGTTTAAAAGGAGTAGTATGTTGACTGCTGCCCTAGTAATGCTTTAAAATATTTGTGTATTTAAGCACTGTGGGTCAGATTATGCCTCTATGTAGAAAAACTTGCACAGGGGCTAGGGAATTCCCTGAGATTCTGCTCACAGTATTCCCTCTGAATTCTTCCTTCATGGCATTTGGCTTCATTGCAGAATAACTGTGGGGTCAGCTCACAAACCCTCATGCATCCCTAAGAGATCTGTGGAGAACTGTGACATTCTCCAGGGTACAATCTAGACTGATGGGCAGCTGTGTCCCCTCAATTCTCCAACCTGGGGTGCCTTTTACACTGCTTCACTGTGAGAGCAACCACTCCTGATCTGCTCAGACATCGCCCCCAGCATGTAAATCACTCCCAGCTATGTATGAATGTTGTAGACAGCCACCCATGAATTACAGTGTGGGGAACACTAGCAAACTCCCAAAGTCCCCCCAGAAATGTGTCTTGTACTACTCAGCACCCTCCTGGAGAATACAAGCTCATATGAAGTCCGTCATTTCGTTAATAGAAAATGATATGCACAAATCTTATCTCAAATGGAGTTTCCCAAACACTTCAATCCAAACACACACTAGTTTAGATAAAACAATAAAATAAGTTTATTAACTACAGAAACATAGATTTTAAGTGATTACAAGTAAGGAGGCAGAAAAGTCAGAATAGGTTACGAAGAAATTAAAGGTAAAATGCAAACTAATAGCTAGCTTAACAAACTAAGTGATATCAAAGCAAAAGTTTCTCTCACCCCAGTCTTACTAGCAGTCTTACTGGCTGGAATCCTTCCAGGCAGGACCTCTCCTCAATTTGTGTTAATTTCCTTGTCATTCAGGTGTTGTTGATGCCATGAGAAGAGATGAATGAGAGAGAGATTTTGCAGCTTCTGTTCTCTTTTCTTATAGTTCTCTTTTTCTTTGAAAATAATCTCAGCTGAGGTTCAGAAGATAGCCTGTCTGTGGAGATGGGAACCTCCAACTGTTTGTTACCAAGATGTAAATTTCTTGCCCACACCCTTTTTCCTGACAAAGAATGGCTTCTTAACCAGGTGATAGTCCATTTATTTTCATTGACACCTGGCTGAGGCATCAGTTTGTCTTCTGTCTCTGAGGAACTGGTTTGTGGCTGTTTCCCCAGATTTAGAATATGTTTTAGTAACATCATACGATAGAATCTTATAACTTTACATACAGTGTCAGCACACCCATTTTACCATGACAATAATGATCAGTAAAGTATGAGTTTTCAAATGATATCTTACAAGGCATACTTTGTACAAAATCTATTATAGTTTTGTAAAAGGGGTGAGCATAGGGATACAGACTGTCACAATGACATAGGGCTACCCATGCAGAGGCACTGAATCTGAGACACCTGCCTCCTCCCTAATGGTTATTAGAGAAACACCCTCAGTTTCTGCTCTGGGAATTCATTTTAAGAGTGTCCCCCAGCATTGAAGGATTTCCTCAGCAAAGTCAACACAGTTTTTGGTTGTATTAACTTTCCTCTAGTGTTTCTACTAGATGCCAGGAGCAGGTTGTGCATCCTCCCCACTCAGTACTCCAGTCTCAATCTCAGCTTGCCCATGTGAAGATTTCCAGATGCATAGAGTCATTACATTGCCACTGTGTTAAGTAAATAAAGACACAACATCTGTTTTCTAATTGGAAAGTGAACAGATCCCAACTTTTAGTCACATAAATATCATAACCTCTGTGTTACCCAGCATGTATTGTCCCAAGGCTACCATCCAGTATAGTAAAGCTGTGCATCTTCAAAATGTATTTATTTAAAAAATAAACAAAACTTAAAATTGTTGTGGCCTCACAATAACAAAAAATATACAGTTTTGATGCAATTTCACTTACATGCTTTGTTTTTTTCTACATTTTGCTTTTCTGTTTCTGTTTAAGCAGACTGCAGGGTTTTTGTAAATTTCATTTTACTGCCTATCCACAAGATGGAAGCAGGTGAGAAGAGCTTGTGAAAAAGGCAATACAGATATGCACTTGCAATACATGACACAGTTGATATTTCATACTTTTGGTCTACCAACCTTGCACATCCCTTTAACTTGTATAAGATAAAAGTTTTATATGTTTGTAAAGTTTTATATAATTAAATTTAAAAAACCTATTAAAGACTAAAACTGAATATCAGAAACAAAAAAAAATCTCAATAGCAGGGAGAATTACACTGAGAAATTGTACACTTCTTAGTTTCTACATGTTGCACTGCTTTATAGCCTCTCTCTTTAAACTTTGAACAATTTTATAATCTGGGTAGCTATTTACAGAGAGGTTATTGCTATTGTAGTTCAAGTTGTGGCTTAAAATATTTATATTCTCAAGCTTATTTTTTTATGAAAGGATATATCCCCCGAGGTATAATAATGCTGTTAATACTTTCCACTGAGGGCTGGTCTACACCAGAAAATTAGATCGAACCAGCTACATCGTTCGGGGTGTGAAAATTCCACAACCCTTAAGTTAGTTTAACTACGTCACTAAGTCCTAGTGTAGACAGTGCTAGGTTGATGGAAGAGTTCTTGAACTGGCCAGAGACAGACAACCCCTAGGATTCAGAGGAGAGGGGAAGTCCTGCTCCCCCTGGGACACATAGGGAGATTATGCCCACGTGGCATCCATTGGCTAGACTATGGATGGGAGGGAAGACTTGATTGCCTCACTCGCTTGCTGTGTATGGAGCCATTGGGGCACACAGCAGTTATTCTCCAATGGCTGTTGACTTGTGCTCCCTACCCTGTGATGAAGGTATAGTTTGAACGGCATTTCTAGGATGTTGTGGGTCTGACTAAATCACCACAGTTGGGTATCAGGATTTTTTTTTTTTAACCTTGGCACTAGATTGGCAAGGTGTTCAATGGGTTTTCTCACCTTTCTAGCAGCACTCTGAGCCCCAGTTTTAGGTTAATAAGGAGTAAGGACGGAAATTAAAAGTTGTAAGATTATAAGTGAGGTTTGTAATTTCATCACAGCTTGCAGCCCAAATCCAGTGTGGGCAAGAGGCTCAAAAGGGCCAGCTCCCAGAGATAAGCATGAGTGATGAACCCAAGAGATGACTGGTAGACCTAATGGCCCGGGGTGCTGGAACAGTTTGTATAGTGGGGGTTCTGAGAGCAATTGAACCAAACTGTAAATCCTGTATATGATGGAAAACACTTAAAGCCAGGCGGTGCAGCAGCAGCCCTAGTTCCAGCACTTATTTAATGGCCTATAGGAAGGAGGGGAAACCTTAATTTTTTGAAAACTGAGATGGTCTTCATGCATACCCTCATTCCCCCTTGTTGAGACAGAATCAGAGGACTCAGAGGTGGGCTGAATCCTAGGAGGTAGGCTGAATCCTAGTGGCTAGGCTGAATGGGGCAATCCTGAGTATTGGTTATTTGGCATGGAGGCCATTTAACACCATTCTGGACCCAACTAAATACTTGGTATTTTTTGGTGGGGAGAAATTAACCTCTCTCCTCTAAAGTTTAATAAAACTGTGGCTTTCTGCTTTAAAATCTGTCCCTATGTCAGTGTTTCTTTGTGCATATCCTGATCAAGATGAAGTGTTCAGATTTTGTGAATTTTATGTGCATATATTTGCAATGTGTGTAACCCAAATTTCTCACAGTATTTTGATGAAAGCCTAGAAATTATTTTCCCCAAAGCAGTGGACATTCTCAGGGAGCTAAAAAGCTACTTCACTGGTAATATTTGTACAACAGCTAGGGTTATCTCTCTGACTCCAAGAAAAGCTTAGAACTCCACATTTAACAGCTTCTGTAGATCTCACACATAGTTTTTACGTATAGCATATTTATAAATGCTATGCAGCTTATGTTGACATACTTTCATTTCATTTTGACATCCTAATTGACCTTCAGCATTTGATTCAGCCCATCAGGACTATATTGACCTTGTATATATAAAATCTTGTAAAATAAAATAGCTTAAGAGTTTTTAGGAAGTACATGAAATGGAATATGGAATGTTAACTGAGACATTTGTGTAGTACATTATGAAATGATCAAGACCTTAAAAGTCTATATTAGAAATAGACCAGCACAACTAATATTAACTTCTTTATAGATTGAACAATTTTCTGCTAATATATTTTAAATCTAATTTTGTGGAATAGTTTAGCTGTTTTGAAACACACCTTCCTCAGAAATGAGACAAAAATAATAATCCTCCAACACTTAATCTGGCATGCTAGGTCATGTAAATATACAAAATGCACACAAATCTTGTGGTTCTAAGAAAAAAAAGGGGGTTTTGATAATTTACAATTTTGCCTTGATGTGATTAATCAAGGACATTATGCCATGCCATAACTAGTGTAGGAAAATCTGTCTGATCTGATTCTTCCCAGTGACAATGTGTCATAATGTGAAATAGCAAAGCCAAATATGAAAAAAGGAAATTGTTAACATGCAGTGTTTTTAAAAGTCCAGTTTGTGAACATGCTATTTTTTTTCTTTTTTAGGGTTCAGTGTTTCATACTTTTGGTAATTAATTTCATGCTTAAGAAAATATCCACACAGTATAGTGTCTGCAGATTTATAGGTAGTATTTTATTTATGATCAGCAACGGGTAGGTTTAAGATGATTTTGGCACATAGATGTATCACAAATTCTGCAGATGATATAGGCAGTAGCAGAAGGAACTATCTTCCAAATAATTTAATAAAACCAAGTCAGGCACACTCAAATAATGTAAATAGCCAAGTGGTTAAATTTATTATTTAGTTCATAATTAATATTTTAAATAATTCATATACCCAACTAAATTTTCACTTCTGCTATGTTGTTAATAAGATGTGAGTTTTACTATATATAAAACCCCCCAACCCTTATGGAATCATCAAAATATACACATGCCTTACTGAGTAACTGTATTATTATTATTATTATTATTACTGTTTCCTTCTCCTTATCTCCCCTTCCTCCCCATTTTTTTAGGGTGACCAGATGTCCCAATTTTATAGGGACAGTCCTTATTTGGGGCTTTTTCTTATATAGGCACCTATTACCCCACACCCCCTGTCCCAATTTTTTACACTTGCTGTCTGGTCTCCCTACACTTTTTGATCAGTTTCTTTCCCTCATTTCTTGTGTCCTGTCAAAATTGTAAGCTCTCTGGGGAGGGACAAAGTACAAAAACCTTAGGGTGCTTTGGTAGCACAAAATATCCTTAAAACAGGACCTAAATGGTCAGCTGCCATTTTCACTGACAGAGAAAAATCTCTAGGTGGCATAGAGCTGATGGTGATCAGTTCTGTTCCATTCTTTTCACAGGCCCTGCTCTTAGGGTCTGCCAAGGGAGGTGCTTGACATGAGTGTATTTAAAAAAAATTAAAAACAGATCAAATACATTTACAGTATTGATGAAACAAAATATTACATGCAGTACACTTTTTACCATAACTGTTTAACCCTTCTTACACAGATATGAAAGTCAATGAGATTTAGGCTCCCAAGTCCCTAAATTACTTTCGAAAATTGGTTGTAGGTTCCTAGTCACTTAGTCACTTTTGAAAATGTTACCTATCATGTTTAGTTTCATACAGTGCAAACCACGATTAAACAATCTGCTATGAAATATTACCATGTGGAGCACAATAACTAATATACTAGTGATAGACATGGCTGGTTTATATGAACAGAGACAGGGTAGCTTGGGGTCATCTCCTTCCTTGCTAATGACCAGCTTCCTCTTCCTTGTGTATTTTTGAAACACTCATTCTGGTAGGTTTCAGAGTAGCAGCCGTGTTAGTCTGTATTCTCAAAAAGAAAAGGAGTACTTGTGGCACTTTAGAGATTAACAAATTTATTTGAGCATAAGCTTTCGTGGCTCCTTTTCATTCTGGTAGATAATCCTACTTACCTGCAACCCTGATAATGTTGTGAACTTTCCCTCATGAGGCTCAGTTAATTGATAAGCTCAAATCTCCTATTTTTCATGATATCTCTTTGACATGCTGTGCTTTATTGTTGGAGGAGTGCATTCCATTAGGCAACTCTGTAACTTCATAATATCTCATACAAAGCACTTGATACCTGTCATCTGGTAAATAAGTACATAATTATTTGTTATAGAGGTTCTCTAAAAGACAAGTGAGAAGTTATGCTTTTTTCTGCCTATCCATGTCTTTACATTTACTGGTTCATGCTTTCCAGCAGATCAAATGTTCTGTGGTAAATGCTGACTGAGATTGGTTTCTCAAGTATATAAAGCATAGTGTGTTTTAGCTGATAATCAATAATTCTATAAAATACTGTGCTGATTTTGCATTCAATTCTGAAGTGCATGGTCACATAACTGCAGATGGTCACCACCCACAGATCATAATTATAATGTCCTTGTTCAGATGGGCCCAAGGCAACGAGAGGTATGCATTGGTCCATATTTTACAATTCTGCCTGGCCTAAACTTCCATGCCTTTGTGTACTACCCAGACTATTACTGACATTTCTTTCCAGAATAAAATTTCAAAAATAAAATCTTTTAATCTTGTGTTCCTTTTCTATATAAGTGAAAGGCAATGTGGTATAGTGCAATCAAGATAGAATTTTAGGAACTGAGGAATTCATGGGTTCTAATACCGGCCGTGTCATTGGCTTACTGTAAGGGTAAGCCACTTCACCATTCTATGCCTGGTACTGAATTTCCTATCTTTAATAATACTCACCCGCCTACTTCACAGAAATGTTGGGTCGATTAATTACAGTTTGTATAGTACTTTGAACATATACAGCATCGTATAGTATTTGATAAATACTATTATTATGAGTGGTTTCAGAGTAGTAGCCGTGTTAGTCTGTATTTGTAAAAAGAAAAGGAGTACTTGTGGCACCTAGAGACTAACAAATTTATTTGAGCATAAGCTTTCGTGAGCTACAGCTCACTTCATCGAGCGTAATTTCTAAAACTTCTGAATTTGTACATGTGAGTGATCTGTATATTTAAACCCCTTTGTGCAAAGGGTACACAAGTAAATGCTAAGATCATATTTTTAAAGTGAATCTATTTTGTTTTTAACATTTGCTTAAAATCTAATGGAAACCTTGTGTTATGAAGAAAGTATAGCTCAAACAGGAAAGTACAAAAGGAAGAACACACAAGTCCTGGTCAGCTATTTTAGCTTTTAAGTTATAGGTTTTTGTTATCTAACAAATGATTAACATATATTTCTTTTAAAACTTATGGGAAAAGCATATTTTTCATTTGTTTATGCTGTCTTTGTGCAAGCAGAGTAAGAGAATGTGTTTGAGTGCCAGAAGTAAGGAGTACAAATAGTTTTGAATCATGTGGTTGCAGTCTCAAGAGTACTTTTGAGAGTGAAACTAGAACACATTTTAGCATTTCCATCTGCATACCTGTAATTTGCATCATCTCTAAAAAGAAGGCATTTACCACACGCTTGTAAGGCGTATATCGAAAGTGCATGCAGCAAATGTCATGCTGCTCTTTGGTTTTGGAAGAGGCTGAGGTGTGGGGGAAGATTTGTTTAATTTTTTCAAAGAGGTGTAACACGGGCTTTCCCCATTTCAAAGTAAAGGCAGATGTAAAAGAAGTGTTGGTGCTTTATAGACACTTGTGTATGTATATGTATGTTTATATATAGGCTTGTACACTATGTTCTTTTTCAGGTTTTTCTGACAATTTTAATTTGAATAGTATCCACTGGAAATTTAAGATGATTCTGGTAAACAATTATTAATTTTAGGTGATTTCCAGTATGTCAGCTCATTAAATCACTGTTTTGACACACCTTTTTAAGAAATATTTCTCATATGTTTGAGGACAAATCAGATGTAGCTATATCAAATATTTTCCTAGGAAAGAGAGCTACAGAAGTGTTGGCCAGAATTTCTAATTGGGGTAACAACCCCTCAGAGCCCTCAAGCTCATTAGGGCCCAGATCCAGCAAAGCTTTTATGCACATGTAAATTTAAGAATGTGAATTTTCCCATTGATTTCAATAGGACTGCTCATGTGCTTACAGTTATACATGTGTTTAAGTGCTTTTCTGGATCAGGGTCTATGCTGGCAATAGAGTGGAATGGGGGATTGCACAAAGGAATCTTATCCGGATCTGGGAGAGGCTAATTTGGCTTTTTTATTTATATACAGACAGATGAAGGTGAATAGCCTGTGACTTAGAACAGTATATTTAATGTCTCACAAGAGTTGTCCAGAGCTTAGTGAGCTTGTGAGGATTCCCTAGATTGTTTCCCGGCCACTATCTTCCTGTCAGTGACACCAGACAACCCACCAGTGTCATTTATTTAATCAGCCAGAGAGGTCAAAGAGGTGAAGTAGACTCTCCCCTAAAAACATGCAGTCTCAGCAGAGGTCTTACCTACTATTAGCCTGCAGAGTGAGAGACCAGAAATAGAACCAGAATCTGCAGCATGGTGGTTCTAAAGCACTATAACTGGTTCACTAGGCAATGCTGTTCATCTTGTATTAGGGTGGAATTTTGCATCTGGAAGGAGGAGGCCTAAATAGGAAAGGAGTTTTGAAATTGTGACTTTAAGGAACCTCCTTTTACCACACCATTTGAACCATATCTGGGTTGAAAGAAGCTGAAGTCTTCTTAAACTCATGATGTGAAAAAACCTTCACACCAGTAAACAGCTATCAACAACATTATTTTGCATTTTTATGGTTTAATTTGTCTTCTTGTTTTTAAGGGATGCAGCACTATTAAACAGTTAATGAACGCTAACTGTATAGTCTAAAGTGGCAAGATCCCAGCAAATTCTCATTCGTTGGTGTTTGGCTTTTTTTATAGTACACTTATTTATTGGCAACTGGAATATATATATTCTTAGTGAAACTGTCAGTGTGAAAATGAAGCTATCATTGTAAAACTGACAGTTTTGACAATAAGAACTCCCCTTCAATATTTGAAGCCTGCTGTACTCCCCATAGAAATTGAAACCATAAACATTGTATGGAGTCCGATGAATTGCTAAGATCCCAACATAAATTTTAAGAAAAAGAACATCTTTTTGATATAGCTGCATGAGTGTCTCTTTGTTGACTTTCTTTGAAATAGTGCACAAAAGAGGAGCTACATATATTTTGGTAACATCAGGATGGAGAACCCCGTACACTTCCATTACCATGAATGGAGCAGAAGAACACAAACCATGTATACTTTGGCCCAAATCTTGCAAACACTTGGGCATCTGCAGGCTCAGGGCCTATATTTGTTAAAATAGGAGGTTTCTGGTTTGGCTAGGTTTGTCCCAGGCTAACTGTTCAGCAAGCGATTTTCCCATAAAAAATCCATGATTGTGTATTTCTGTTCATTTAATAAATTTGGTGGGAAAATTAAATGTCTTCAATTTTCTTTTTAATAGAAAACCAGAAGTGGAAGAAAATGAAGTATTTTTGTGTTCATGCTTTGCATACACCAAAACTGAAACAAAGTAAGGAAGTTCACATTTTGTTTGTTAATTCAGACTTACTGTTTCAGGTGAACATGATCCATCTCAAAGCTGTGTTAATGGGATCAAAATGGCTATTTACACTTACTAGCAAAAAGGGAAGGAGTACTTGTGGCACCTTAGAGACTAAACAATTTATTAGAGCATAAGCTTTTGTGAGCTACAGCTCACTTCATCGGGTGCATACAGTGGAAAATATAGTGGGAAGATTTTATATACACAGAGAACATGGAACAATGTGTGTTACCATACAGACTGTAACAAGAGTGACCAGGAAAGGTGAGCTGTTACCAGCTGGAGAGCGGGGCCGGGGGTGTGTGTGTGTGGGTGTGGGTGTGCGTGTGAACCTTTTGTCGTGATAATCAAGGTGGGTCATTTCCAGCACTATACAAGAACAGTAGGAGGGGAAATAAACAAGGGGAAATAGTTTTACTTTGTGTAATAACCCCTCCACTCCCAGTCTTTATTCAAGCCTAAGTTAATTGTATCCAGTTTGCAAATTAATTCCAATTCAGCAGTCTCTCGTTGGAGTCTGTTTTTGAAGTTTTTTTGCTGAAGAATTGCCACTTTTAGGTCTGTAATCGAGTGACCAAAGAGATTGACGTGTTCTCCGACTGTTTTTTGAATGTTACAATTCTTGACGTCTGATTTGTGTCCATTAATTCTTTTACATAGAGACTGTCCAGTTTGGCCAATGTACATGGCAGAGGGGCATTGCTGGCACATGATGGCATATATCACATTGGTAGATGCACAGGTAAATGAAGTGGCAATTCTTCAACAAAAAAACTTCAAAAACAGACTTCAAGGAGAGACTGCTGAATTGGAATTACTTTGCAAACTGGATACGATTAACTTAGGCTTGAATAAAGACTAGGAGTGGATGGGTCATTACACAAAGTAAAACTATTTCCCCTTGTTTATTTACCCTCCTACTGTTCTTGTAAAGTGCTGGAAATGGCCCACCTTGATTATCACTACAAAAGGTTCACCCCACCCCCTAACCCCCCACCACGCTCTCCTGCTGGTAATTGCTCACCTTTCCTGGTCACTCTTGTTACAGTCTGTATGGTAACGCCCATTGTTTCATGCTCTCTGTGTATATAAAATCTCCCCACTATATTTTCCATTCTATGCATCCGATGAAGTGAGCTGTTGCTCACGAAAGCTTATGCTCTAATAAATTGTTGGTCTCTAATGTGCCACAAGTACTCCTTTTCTTTTTACAGGTACAGACTAACTTGACTTCTACTCTGAAACCTAGCAAAAAGGGATGACTGATGTTTTTCTTATGTGGTGTTTAACTTAATTAAATTAGATGTCTGTTTAAATTGTATTTTGTAGTCACATTATACTGAATCATTGAAATCAAAGTAGCTAGATTATGGTTTCCTTCTAAGCATCTCTGCCTTTATAAAATTTACATAATATTCCCAAGTCTAAGTGTCAACTGCCTACTACATTTACTCACATGTGCAACGGTTGGTAATTGTGCTCAGTCTAGTCCACTGAAACTCAAAAACCATTTTTGGTTCTTTGTAAGGCCTGTGCCATTAGGACCCTGCATCTGTGTAAAGAGATCCAGTGTTAATAGAAAAAAATTACATTTATGGAAAAATATTCCAAACCTGTTTCTGAAATCCCTCTGAATCACTCTGCATTTCAGTTAAACAGTTTACCAGAGAATTTCAGCACAATAAGCAAGAGAACATTCTTTTTAGTCCTGTTTCTGCAAGTTTTATATTAACAGCACCCAGAAAATACATGCACTTTATGGAGTGTCAAAGATGCAGCAGACTTAGAACCTACTGCTTGTACTCTATCACAGACAAAGAAATTGTACCTTGACTTAGAAAGCTTGGGCCACATCCTGCAATACTTACTTACACATATGAATAATTTTATGTGAGTATTCTTACTGAGTTCAGTGAGACTATTTATCTCCATAATGTTACATTAATAAATGTTTGTCGATAGGGGCACTGGTATATATGACATTGTACAAACATATTCTAATCTTGTAAAACCTTATGCATGTTCGTAGTCCCACTAAAGCCACTCATGCAAGTAGGACCATTGAAATCCTTGCTTGTGTGAATGAGGACTTTTCACCTAAGTAATAGCTTCCATGATTGGTCATAGTTATCCATACTCACTCACATCTCTGTGTTACCTTGTTTTCACACTGCAGAATGAGTAAGAACAGGTCAGGCTGTATCCGAGGAAGATAGACTAAAATTAAAGCTACATATGTTTTCTGATCCTTCCAATACAAAAGCTATTTGCTGATGAGCTAATGCTGTTTACAGAACATCTCTACTGCTTTTTTATGTTATATTTTTACAATAATATCTATGTCAACTTCTGAAAGTCATTGTTAAAGGGGCACTGGCTGAAAACTACATGGAAAAATGTTTCCTATCTCTAAATAGTTCTTATTTTAATCAGCAGTCTTTTGAACCTGTGAATCTAAATGACAAAAACTGTAATCATTCAGTGAGGAAATAGTTAATAATAAAAAAGCTTTGCAAAATAATATCTCAGGAGCTTGTTGGTTTTGCTCAGGAAGTTTGCATTTCTTGAGTTTATGCTACCTCATTATTTCTAATATTGAAACTACAGTTTACCAGTCACACGAACCTTTTAAATCAAGAAATGAGCATACGGTTTATTAGCTTAAAAATTGAGTATTTTATATGGAAAATATCCCGTTAGACTTATTGGGCCACTTCTGCTTTCACTTAAATTGGTGTAAATCTGAGGTAACTTGTATGAAGTCAGTGAAATTAGTCCAGGTTTGTACTAGTGAAATTGAGAGCCGGATTGTTTAGCCATTACCTCAGAAAGTAATTTATAACTATAGTCAAAATACATGACTGCTAAATCTTAAGGTTTTTAAAAAAATGTTATTTGTATATCTAATAAATCTGATTCCTAAAATAAATACAAAGATGAAAATTCATTTTAATAACTACCAGCAATTAAAATCTGTATTTTAATTTAGTAACTTCTCGGAGTATTTGGATTGATTTTCTGAAAACTAAGAACAGTGAAAATAAAAACATCTTGGTCGGGCAGCAACAAAAGGATTCTGTGAACCAAAGTTAGGGATATTTTAGTTCCTTACATTGATATTGGACATACTGCTTATGACTATAGCATCTCAAACGGTAATCACATCTGATCATAAACTGAATAGGCATGTGCTTGGTTAGGAGACCTCGAAGAAATTAGGAGACCAATTCTTGGTTAGGAGACCTCGAAGAAAACCCTGCTTGCTACTGGAAGTGGTGGTGGTGGTTTGATATATGGCATTCTTCTGTCCTGGATCACTTCTGAATCAGTGTCTCTGCAGTGCGTTAATGGTCATTGTAGCACTAAAGGTGCTGTCTTCCTGATGAGACATAAGCCCAAAGTCTTGACTATTTGTAGCCACTAAGCTCAAAGCTCCTATGATGCCTTTGAGCAAGTGAACCTTATTTGTTGGACATATTCTAATTTGGGTAATTCCTACATGAAAATTCCCTCTGCAGTTTCAAAATGATATTCTTCTTCAATTCCTGTCTTAATCTGCTGATGACTGAAGTCAATGAGACTAAGCATGATAGCACATTTTTGCAGGATTAAGACTATAGTTTATAAAGTGCTTGAGATGGAGGAGAGATTATGAGGCAAGATTAATAAGACCTCAGCTTGGAAAAGAGACGACTAAGGGGGGATATGATAGAGGTCTATAAAATCACGATTGATGTGGAGAAAGTAAATAAGGAAGTGTTATTTACTCTTAATCATTACAGAAGAATTAGGGGTTACCAAATGGAATTAATAGGCAGCAGGAACAAACAAACAAAAGGAAGTAATTCTTCACACAACGTACAGTCAACCTGTGGAATTCTTTGCCAGAGGATCCAGAGTAACAGCCGTGTTAGTCTGTATTCACAAAAAGAAAAGGAGTACTTGTGGCACCTTAGAGACTGACCAATTTATTTGAGCATAAGCTTTTGTGAGCTACAATGCATCCGATGAAGTGAGCTGTAGCTCACGAAAGCTTATGCTCAAATAAATTGGTTAGTCTCTAAGGTGCCACAAGTACTCCTTTTCTTTTTGCCAGAGGATGTTGTGAAGGCCACATCTATAACAGGGTTAAAAAAAGAACTAGATAAATTCATGGTGGATAGGTCCATCTATAGCTATTAGCCAGGATGGGCAGGGATGGAGTCCCTAGCCTCTGTTTGCCAGAAGCTGGGAATGGGTGTTCTGTTCATTCCCTCTGGGGCACCTGGCATTGGCCACTGTTGGAAGACAGTATATTGGGCTAGATGGACCTTTGGTTTGAGCCAGTAGGGCTTTTCTTATGTTTTGATGGATCTTTCTGGGTCTAAAATGTTAGGGGATGAAAGCTGTTTAAATTGTTTTTGGCTCAGATTCTCAGCCTAGGTTTAATTGTCTTTGCACTGTTCCAGTAGTGCAAAGGAGACTTAACACTGCCCCAGAGTGGCAACTGGGGACTTCCCTGTCGCATCCCATGGTGGCCTAAAGTTAATGTAGGAGACAGGCTGAAACCATGCTCTGTGCTCCAGCCAGTGGGCTTGTTATTCAGGGACCATTTCTGTTGGCATAATTTAGAGCAACTACTAGGCTCTTCTAAATCATGCTGGGAATCAGGGCATTAGCAAAATGGCATATTTTTTCTTCCTCCCTCCATCCAGGTTCTGTACTGAGCCCCGCTTAGCCAGATCCAGTAACATGGCCCATATTTTTTGTATGTATCAGAGAAGAAACATTTAACATCAGTATAAAACTATTCACTAGACTGAAGTATTTAGTAATTACAAAGCATTATAGTATTTAGAGAAATTTGTTTTATGGAAATTGCACAAACAACCCAATAAAAGAAAACCACACGACCAAACAAAGTCCCTGAGACCCCCAAAATCAGTTTTTTAATAGCATCAGTATAAAAATATATGTATTGAAATGGTGAGTTAATATTGTTTTCTAAACAGACATCAAGTTACTAGCTTGGATAATACTGCAAAATCTAAGATTGAAACTGTTTGCCATAACAAGATATTATTAATTACATATGCCTTCTTTTTATCTGATGTTTAGAAACTATAAATATTTTCATTAAAAAACTCTCTCTGCAATAAGTATCACCATTACAATTTAATTTGTCTTTTAGATATAATTTGATACTATTCATGTGTATGCCATATACAGTTTCCCAACTGCTGTTTCCTTTTTAGCAACATCTTTCAGAAGTTACAGTGCATTTCTTTCTGAATATAAAGCAGTTTGGTATACCAGAAATGCTTTAGAGTATATCAGCAAGTCGTTATAGTGGAAGTCTTTGAGAGGCAATACATTAGGCAAAAAGCAGCAATAGAGATACCTATAGTGAAAAACATACGTGCCCTTAAGCAAAGTACAATAATTAGTTGCTCTTATTCCCATGCCCACTGTCCCAAGTGTTGATATTTATGAAAGGCAAAGATCACTGCAATACCATCTCAAGTTCTGCTCTGTTGGAGTTGTTTATGCTCATTCAATTTTTAATGTACCTATAAGATGTTTTGATGAGGGCATTTAGCCCAAAGGGGTTTGCATCACACTTCCAGTGATTTAAACACAAAAATAAGGTTGATTCTTCAGAATATTTTAAGTGCTAACTTCCATTACAATATTAATCATAAACATTAACAAACTCTTTATCGAAAAATAATTTCATATTTCAGTCACTAAATGGGTTCTTGGTTGTTTCATGTTGATAGGATACTGGTCAGTAAAAGTAGTGAAGTACCTGATGTCAAGATAGCCTGCAGTGGTAGACGTTGCTCACATCTTGTGGGTACCTGATATGCTACTTATTTCATAGAGATTCAGGTCATTTGTTTTCTATTTCAGTTGACAGAAGATATCTGACTAGAATAGACATATTTCCTGAACATTTCATGTGATGTGACAACCTATTATATAGTGTGCAGTGATGGTATATTTTATAAAGCAATAGTTGAGAATTATTAATTGTATTAATTGCTAGTTTATGTATGAAACATCCATTTTTATTTCAGGAGATTTAAACTATGTTTAAACTATGTTTAAATTTAAACATTTTAGAATATTAATGTTGCTTTAGTATTGATTATTGCAGATCATTTAAGTAATTATTGTGCTACTGTAATTGTCCTCAAACAAACCTTAGTGTTTTCATCACAGGTCTTTGTAAATATCATTAAGAGTGGCTCTTGGGAGAGGCTAGTCATTTCAAAAGATTATCTGATAGCTACTGGTGATGATCTATGGGGTGATTTCTTACTTTGGCTTATTTGGAATTTTGAGGGGTCAAAATCCTATTCTTGGCTGGAGGATGTTAACATGAAATAAACCTAATATGGATGCGCCTCTTTATTATGTGATATTGTGTTATGTCAGACAAAAACGATCCTGTTGGGGATGGAAACACTTAACAATTTCTTCTCATTAGAAAATTACATTAAAAACATATATTAGGAAAAGTGAGAGCAGAGGAATGTATAGCCTCTGGACCCTCTAATGTCAGCCCAGACAATCTCCACTGATTTCTAAGGATGGGAGGAGAATTCTACAGTGAGTCAATTTGGAAGAGGGAGTGGCAACTAAGGGCTAGTCTACACTGGCAATGCTAAAGTGCTGCCATGGCAGCGCTTTAATGTGGCTTGTGTAGTCCCGGCAGAGCGCTGGGAAAGAGCTCTCTCAGCACTCTAAAAAAACCACCTCCATGAGAGGTGTAGCTCCCAGTGGTGGGAGCGTGCCTCCCAGTGCTTGTGCACTGTTTACACTGGTGCTTTACAGCACTGAAACTTGCTTTGCTCGGGGGAGTGTTTTTTCACTGGACAATTCTTTCAACAAAAGAGGAGGTACCTGTATGAAGTATCCTCCCCAAAAATAAATAAAACAGCCAACAAATTACGGTAGGTTGCAAAGATATCCTTTAGAAAAAAACCACAGCACAAAAAGATTTGTTTGAGGCTGTACTGCCAATGTAGTATATGCCATAGAAGATGTAGATGTATCATTACTCCTGGGGGCATTCTGTGCCAAAAAATTAAAAATCTCCACACACTATTTTAAAATTCTGCAATTTTTTTGTCAAAATAACACTACATAATCTCACCAGTTTCAATTATTTTGGTAATTTATTTCAAAATACCTGTCAGCAAGTATGTCTGTAGCAATAAAGACACACACAAAAATTCCCCCAGGAGTAGAGAGTTAAAGAAAACCCTTTGACAATCCAGTTCCTGTTTCTCTGCCTCCTTCCCAACCCATAGTCCAGTCTGGTGGCCAGACAGCCCCAACCCCTCTCCCCAGAGCCCAGCTGCAGGGCCCCCTCAGCTGATACACACAAATCTCTCCTCCCCGCCCCCGAGCCCAGCCCCAATGAGAGTGATCACTGGAAGAGTGCTTTCATAGATTTTAGCTAAGTCATTTTCTTTTTCCCCAATAATCAACATATTTTTCTTCTTGGTGCTACAGATAGTGTAATGAATATTGGTAGTACCATCTTTCTGTAGTGATTTTGAAGAACTTCTTAGCAACCTCAATTAATTCAGCAACCTCAATTAATTAATTGCATTAGCACATTAGGGTTAAATTCATCCTGGGATAATTCCCTTGCATTCACTGGAGTTACACTAAAGATGTTTGAATTAAAATGGTTTATTAGTGATAATGTGGACACAACCACTTTTCTCTTGGAACACTGCTAGCTATCTTTTTCTGTAGTTTGTCTAATTACAGTATTAAGTTATGTCTTCTGTTGTTCTGTAACCAACACTGCTGTTCTTATTTCAAACTGTGATTTGACTGATTCACTAATTTTAAATATAATTTGATATTTGCTGATAGCTTACAAATAAATACACAGCCAATATATTAAGCCGATTTTTAAAAAATCGGCAAACTACAGACTTGCTGTGGTGCCAGGAGAAAAAAAAAAAAGATTTATTCTTCTAACATAGCTGTTGTTGGAAGCCCTATAATTTGCCTTTTTTCAAGATGCTAGTTATGGGTTACAATAGACAACAGTAGTTTTACTTGTAGTGAGAGTGTTAAAAGAAGAATGCAGTAAAAATTAGCTGAAATATGAAGACAGTTGTTTCGTTGTTTTAATATGATTTAATTCTGTAAATATATAAAGTAGGATATAATGTAATTTACCAGGAAAAAAAAGATACAAATGCTACACAATTTCATTAACCTCTGAGCAGGAATAAAGAAAATATTTATGCAAATAATATATGATATTGTCCACTATACTTAGGCCTGGTTTATGTCCTGCTGAGTCATATTAAAATGTCCAATATGTTAATTGCTTATAAAGGTTTAGAATGACTTGAATATCAGTAGCACCTCTGATTGCACAATTTAGAAACTAAATGTAATTTGTTATTGTAGTTAGATTTTTTTAATAAAATAGATACATAGATGAATTTTTAATTGTACTAAGAGGTAAGCAATCACTGGATACTACGACTTCTGTGACAGTTGATTCATTCCTTTAGTATGCAAATTTTAAGTACACATAGATCCAGTACTTTTATTTTAGAAATATGCCTGGAGGCTATATTGGTAGGCTTTAGGAAGATATCTGGTTTGGTGTGAAGTAAATAGTTGTTAAAAGATCACATGAATTTATGTTTTAGAAGATGAAACAGTGGAGCTTTGGGTGTATGAGAAGGCCCAGCTGTACCTGTTATCCAAGCTCACAACTTTGTTTTGTTTTTCAAAGAAATCTCACCAAGCTCACAAATATCACACAATTAAAAGAAAAAAAACAAGGGCAGCAAGAAATAAAGCTAAAATATTCAAAATTGAATGTCTAAAAGTAGGCATCTAAATCCATGTGGCCTGATTTTCAGAAAAAGAAGAGTTGCACCTCCCATTGGATTGAGTGGAAATCATGAGTGCTTGGTGCCTCTGAAAATTTGATTGCCTATGGATTTAAGTGTTTTAGTCTGGATTTAGATGCCTAACTTTAAGCACCCAAATTTGTATATTTTGGTCTCCATGAAAAAAATAATCTAAAAAGAGTGGTCTGATGGTATTTGTAATTGATTTGGTGTATGACCTATATAAAGAAAAGGCATGATTATCTGGAACTGCCCATTGAGATAACATTGGGAAGCGGTGAGTCACACTTCAACAATAAAGCAAAATTAATAAAATTTAGGTCATAATGTAGCCGTTAGATGATATCTGGCCCTTTTTGATATTGTTACTGTCTACAATATTGCTCAGTTCCACACTTTATTCTGAGTTTTACTGTTAGTTCCTTGGCAAGTTTTTTTTTTTTTTAGCCAAAATCAATGCAACTGCAAGTCTAAAATAAAGCCATGTGGGGAAATTAATTCGTTGTCAGAATCTCGTTATATAACAATCTGCCTTACAGGTGGTAAGATGGTATTGGTGAGAGCAACTTGCCATTAAGATTTCCTAATGGTTAAAGAAGGAAAAAATGCCTTGATTGTAAATATTGAAGAGACTCCTAAATATGTACTCTTGGTACTGACTTGTTATTCTTCCTGTTCTTAATCTAGAGCCATCATTCTCCCTTTCAAACAGTTGGCAATAATTAAATATCTTGCCTAACATTATCAATGTCACAAGGTAGTTCAGTAATTTTGTAGAGCAACAGGATCTTTTAGATAAAAATAAGATAAAAAGATAGCAATAAAAAAGAAAAATGATTTCTAATTGTGTTGAGGACTTTGTCTTTCATGTATTCCTTCACAATCCAATCTAAGTAAACTAACTTTCATGTAATCTATTGTTAGAGATATTTTAACCAAAAGGAGTGATAGTTTAAAACTACTAATTTTCCTCCAAAAGTTGAATTTTTGAGCATAGTGCTTCTTATGCCCACACCAAAAATTTCTGCTGCATTAATTGTTTTAGGGCTTATTTCCATGAAAAAGTCATAACACTGATTTAACAGAAATTGATTTGAAAAATTTATTTACCTAAGCTGCTACAAAACCTTGTGTAGCACTCTTATTTTGGTTTAAGAGTGGCTTATTTCATCTTAAATTAAGCTGGTAAGGAGTCAACCTAAACTAACTTGAGATGAGTGTCTAAACAAGGTTTTATGCTGGTTTAATTAAACCAATTTGGAAAGACACCTTTAAGTTAAACTGGTCCTAGTTTTTGTGTATATGGAGCCTTAAACAGACTCATAGTAATTGCTGTACTAAATCAGACTAGTATCCATCTTGTCCAGCACCCTGTCTTATGCCCTGAATATTGAAGGTTTATAGGCATTTTTAAAATTCCTATTCTCTGATTCTGTGGGTGATCTAATTATTATTATAAAATCTCATCCTTTTTAAAATCCTACTAAACTCTGGGCCTCCGCGATATCTTGTGGCAATGAGTTCAATGGGCTTATTATGCATTGTGTAAAATGTAGTTCTTTTTATAAGTTCTAAATTTGTTGCTTTTAAATTTCATTTAATGTCCCCTTGTTATCTCATATTAGGAGTGCCTAATTTACCCTCTCTGTGTCATACATTAGATTATATACCTCTGTCCTATCTCTTCTTTATAAATCTCCTCTCTAAATTAAACAGTCTTTCTGTGTCTTTTCTCACTCTCATATGGAAATCTTTCCTTTACTCTAGTATTTTTTATTATTCATGTCTGAATCCTTCTTTTTCTGTTTAGATTTTTAAGTTAAGGTGACCAGAACTGAATACAGTATTCCAAATGAGGGTATATTATTGATTTCAATAATGGCATTTTCATTATTCTTTTCTTTTTCATTCTTATGCTGCTAATGTTTTCAGTGTGTGTTGTTTTTTTTTATTGCCATTGTACATTCAGCAGAGGTTTTAATTTAGTAGGTTTCAGAGTAGCAGCCGTGTTAGTCTGTATTCGCAAAAAGAAAAGGAGTACTTGTGGCACCTTAGAGACTAACAAATTTATTTGAGCATAAGCTTTCATGAGCTACAGCTCACTTCATCGGATGCATGGCTCAAATAAATTTGTTAGTCTCTAAGGTGCCACAAGTACTCCTTTTCTTTTTAATTTAGTAGTAAACCTTGGCACCTCAGGTCTTTTCCAGAGTGGCCACTCGGCTCTTGTAGCTGGTTGCATTGCTTTTAGAACTGAGGTTACAACCAAGGTCACCACATATTCGATAAATTGAACAATGACATCACCTAGCTGCAGGACTGCCAGGCTAACAGTTAGAAATGGAAGCTTATAACAATTTAAGTATGGCTCTTTTGTCAAATATCTGTTCATGTCAGGTATAGGTAGTAGAGCTTCCACGTAGTTGGCATGTGGACAGGTAATGAATGATGGCTGGATGATTGGCTGGTTAATTTAGACACAGACAAACAGAGGAAAATCAACAGGTGTCCTTATGGGCCTTTCTGACCACAGTGCACCCTTTTCATATTTACAGTTGTAAGTTCTTTTGGACAGACTTCTGGGAACCAGAATGTCTTGGGCTGAGAAGGAAAAAGGTGCCCTGCTTCTGAGTAATCATCTATTTCCACACTCTCAGCATGATGGCAGCCTCATTTGGCAGGGTTTTGAGCCATATCTAATTCATCCAGAACAGGACTATTAGAATTATAAGCCTTTTTTCTTCTGAACTTGGTTAGGATGTTTGCTACTGAGGATCCCCTTGCAGTGGATAAAAAAGGCTTCCCTTGCTAGTGTGGCTGATGTAGATGTAGAGAACAATTATAATTTTTCATTCAGATGGTTAAGACAGATAACTGCATCAGGAGTAGCGGACTATATCGCTGTGATGCCTCCTTTGTATTTGTGAATCGTGCATTGAGGTGTTATATGTTCCATGGTCTGTTCTAGGAGACCACAGTTGCACGTTGGAGAGTCTTTAATTTTCCATTTGTGCAGCAAGTATCCGCATTTGCCATGATTTGTGCAGATGCAGTTTAGGGTTGCCCGTGAGTTTCGTGGGAGAAAAACACCAGGGATCTTCTGCATGGGTCTTTCAAAGGTGTTTATTTGTGACTTCTTGTGAACTCCATTTGGCTTTCCAAGTTTCATGAGAGTTGAAGTTGCAACACAAGCAGCCACCTTCAGCGACATAGAGTCCACCTTGAATGGGGACCTAAATACCATGGAGAAATATTTCCAGAAATGGAGGCTCAAACCAAGCCCCCACAAAACCACAGTCACTGCATTCCGTCTTAATAATAGAAATGCTAAGTTGGAGCCATGAGCAAGAGACCAGTAATTTTCTTGTTTGTGTGGCAGGGATATACCTCTGCTGTCTATCTCAGATCTCATATTTCTTTGTTCCAGGACCAATTGTAGAACATAAGTCCTTTTGCATTAGAGTTCTCCTTACCTGCTGAGTAAGTTGCAATCTGGAATGTCCTGTGACAGACTCCCATATTCATAACTTCCCAGTACAGAGGGAAATATTTAGTTAATCTCTGCTTATTTACGTGGAAGGTGAAGCCTGACTGTTTATTTGAAATCAGTCCAACTTTTAGGGATGCAAGTCTGAAAGTCTTTAGTGAGAAGACCATGTCTACTGCAATCCACTAAGCCCAAAGCTTTTAATATGCAGTGGTTGGTAGGATCGTATTTAAAGATGTTAATGATTTCACGGCAATAAAAGAGAGCACATTTCAAGTGTGTGTGCATGTATTATTTTTTACAATAATAAATATGAATGAAAAAAAATTGGATTCATACTATTATGATTAATGTGGAACTTTCTTGCCTGCCATATGCACAGAGAAATATGTCAACCACAGATACTTTGAGATGATTTGAGAAAATGTGCAGTCTTGAAGCACTTTTACAGGATTTATTTTTAATTTTGAAAAGCCTTTAACCCTATTAAGTCTTATCAACAGATTTTAAAAACAATAGATTAGTCACCAGTCAGTGCTAAATAAACTTACCTGTTTACTGTATTTGACAGCATTTTGGTCCATTACTAGAAATACAGCTTTGTGTGTGTATGTTTTTGTGAGAAAAGAGCAAGAACAAAAAGTACTATTTTATGTAAAGATGCCTTTCTGCAACAGATCCTCCATCTTTGAATGCCCATCCCTCCTTTTATTTTATTTATTTATACACTTTTCTGAGGTGCTCCTTTTGTAGCATCAAAATGCTTCAGAAACGTTAAAAGAACATAGTCAAATTGAAAATCACATTTCTATCTTAAAATGTTTTAACTAATATATTACAAGTAAAGCCAAAGATGATTACTAAAACTGATAGAAGTTGGCAACATTTTTAGGGGCAGCAGTAACTAATTAAATATAAATAATCTTGTTTTTCTATTTCTCTCTTCTTCTATCTGAGCTAGAGAAAAATCACTTATACTGTGGCAATCCAACCATCACGTTGTACATCTGTTATTCAGTGCTACTGAAAAACTTCTCCAAATCTCTAAGAAAGACATGCCTCTTAACCTGTAATATTGCGAGTGTGGAACAAATGACACAAATCAAAATTGATAGAGCAAGAAACTAGAGATGCTATGGAAATAATTTTGTAATTATGTATGATGATTTTTTGTGATTTAATAAAACTGTGCCACTGAAGTGGTGGCTCCTTAGTGCCAGGCTTGAGGTTTTTTTGTTTTTGTGGGCTTTTTTTTTCTTTTCCCATTACATATTTCCTATTCGTGGTTATGAAGCCTGAAACTAACAATGGCAAGAAGTTATTACACATCACTTATGAATGGCAGAATGTAGGATCAAGACAAAGGAAGATAGAGTGTGAGAGTGCTGTGGTGTGTGAGAATACATATGTCAACAGGATATATGATTCTGGCAAATTCAAAGAAGTTAAATTTTTTCCATGCCTCTTGTCTTGTCTTTAATGTGTCTAATGTGGCTCTTTATTTTAGATATTTATTGGACATGATTCACTATACTGTCTAGATATGTAATATATTTTCTTTTATATTGCTTAGGCCACACCTTACAAAATGTTTCAGTTACTTTCTTTGATATCTGACTGCTCAGTTTGTACTAGACGTGCTCTTTTTTATATTTACAGGTGCACCAAATATCTTTCTGGAAGACAATGAATATATGCATATAAAATATTTTATAATAAGTATGTGTACCTATGCTGAGGTTTTAGTACTTCCTCTGTTGTAGAAGTTTTTTTTCTGCAAACATTGTTTAGTAATTTTTCATATGCATTATAGAATTTATGAGCATATATTCTCTACAAAGACTTAAAAGGGTTTTTGTAATGACATTGAAAAGCAGCAAAAAGTGGGTACTGCAATAGTATTTTATTAATGAATGATGTACATTGGTTCCAGCTGTGACCATGTGATTAGACCTTCACTAGGCAACAATGGGTATTTTCCTGTTGCCTTTATTTGATTTCCAAGAATTTGTCATCTGTTATATAAACCCTTGCCAATATGCCCCATGTAAAACTGGTATTTTGTGTTTTTCTGAAGCATCAGCTGAATACCCACCCATATCCCTGCAGAAATATTGTTTCAATTGAATAGGGCACCTTAGTGCCTATGTCTGGTGCTGCATACCAAAATCATAAGTGCTTGTTGTAATTTAGGTTCTATTAAATATATCAGTCTATTTGTAGGATGCCTTGTTGCCTGGTAATGAGAGACATTATTTTCACTTTTACATTTCTATCTTAATATTTTATTACAGCAGTATAATGTGTTATAGAGGTGGACAAGCCTGCAGATTGAAATGTGGATAGTCCAGATTGTTCCTTTCCCTAGACCATATGGTATAGTTCTAAAAGCCTTTTGTACGCTGTCTGTTCAGTTAATTGTAAACTCAGTCTTTAACATACCTAAAAAAGAAAGAAAGGAAGGAAGAAAGAAAGAAAAGGAAATATAAGTGGACTAAAATAAATGGTCCATATATCGTTTGAGAACCCCAGCAAGGTTTGTTAAAAAGATGTAAACACACCAAACCCTCACATTGGCATCTTAGAAGGGTTTCACTGTTTGAATGTATTTTTCTGTGTGAACATGAGTTTTCATGTTCCTTGATCACATAACGTAGAACCACACGTGGTGGTGGTGGTGGTGGAGGAGGGGGAGAAATCTATTCTCTCCAAGTCAAATGACTGGGCAGGGGAGAGGTTTTAGGATATAATAAACTGGTAAAGTGGTATTCAGAATGGTACTTTTCCTCAGACAGACAGCTCTGCCGGTAGGTGATGTACAGGAACAACTAAAATTTATGACAGATGGGTAGTAGGATTGCTAATACACCTACACAAGTTTTAGCTTCTGATGTTCCCAGTGCTCTTGATGCCTAAGAAGTTTGTGTTCACGTTTTGTTTTGATGTTGCCCAATGCATGGTCTTAGGAGAATGGAACAAAGCCCCACTCTGGATCTTCATGTGCTAAGATGAGAATAATGTATCCCAGTCCTCACAAAAAGTGTACTGTATAAGAAAACCATTGAATCCGTGGGCAATAGGATTTTAAATCTCATCCTCAGAAAGTCTGTGAAACAAAATGTCATATTCCATCATTACACTGATATGCTGTAAGTTTAGTTGTCCTTGAAAGTGGCCACAATAAACTTGTGAAATGAAAAACTGGGTCGGAAAAGTCATGCCTACTGCTTGATATGCTACTTACTGTATCCTTGGGGCTTCTGCGCTGCTATTAAATTACAAAAATTGGGAATTTGTTGGGTTAATATACACATTCAAATGTTCTAATATTACAAAATATGTTTTTAAATATTTTTCCTTATTTATAAAATAGGCTGTTAGGATCCAGGTGCATGTGCACTATTAAAACAGATTAAAAAATTACAACATAAACCAATATTACAACATTTCCTTACCCACCCAATTTATCAGGACCAACAATTTCTAACCTTCTCCACCCATCCCCTTGAAATCTTGAGAGAATAGGTAGGCCTCGCAGCAATTCTTAAGACCAGTAAGTTCATGCTTTGTTAGACCTAAATGGAAAGTGAGTTCTGGAGTCAAGGGCCCCTAATTGAAAATGCCCTCTGCCAGCCTCCCACATTTTAAATTAGGAGGATGTTAGTTTAGACATCTCATCTGAGGCAGGTTCTGTGGTAGGCAAGACACACACCATTTAGGGGTTTGTAGGTAATAATTAACACCTTTAATCATACCTAGAAATCAGACTAGAAGCCTATTACAGTAATTGAGCATGAGACTAATGTGCTACCTGTCAGAAGCCCCACTACACAAGTCTGCTGACCCATTCTGCACAGCCTGAAGTTTTGAAATGATCTTCAGATATAGCACCATGCAGAGCACGTTGCAATAACCCAGTTGGGAGGTGTTGGAGGCTAAAAAAATTGTAACTATAGTGAGGTCAGCTTCAGGAAGAAAATAACACAGCCTTCTCACCAATGCAGATGAAATAAAAGCACTTTTGATCATTTGTGGACATCCAGAAGCAGGCATAGATCCAACAAAATTCCCCCAAATTGCAAACCTGGGTAATAAATGGTGATATAGTTATGTCTTTTACTAAGATAGTGTACCCAGTTTAAATAATGTAAAGGCAACTAAAGGCAAAATGCTCACTGGTATAAGTTGAAGTAGCTCAGTTTTCCCCAGACTGGCAGCCCAAACTTTCAAATGAAAATAGCACCTGCAAGCATGAATAAACTGAGAAATAAAAGAAACAATTATTTTTGTGCCTTTTGAAACTTCACACTTCTGAGATGATCAAAGATGTACAGTTTTCTTGCTTTATAACACAAGGCATGGCCAAGCATCCTGGAATGGACGTTGCTCAGCCAAATGTAAATTTGGAATTACAGTATACTATGGCATGTCATGCATGCCAGTGAAATGAGAAGCATGTCGCTTACATACCATACTTTGGTTGTGGTATGAAGTTAGTGGGAGCCAAGTATGCATCTGTGGGTAGAATTTGGTTCTTATGGTCTGAGCAATTTACAGGCATTGAAACACAAGGAGCAGCACTTAATGATCTAAGAATCCAGCTACAGTTCTGAGAGGACGTTACTAAGCACTGAAAGAAAAAACAGTGACTGAACATTTGCTAGAACTTCCATATGCTGAGAATAGCCCTCAAAACCACTGAGTTACCTCTTACAGCTAATGTCTCATTCACGAAACTACCTGCTTCTTTACCATATAGCAAACAGTATTTGATTTAAGTTAACTTGTATACTTCACAATAGATAATGCAAACATGATGCACTAACTTATATCTATGATTAAAGAAAGACTTAATTTAGCCATTTGTGCTGATTCCAAAATTTGAGAAATATCAAAAATATCAGCGTTTCTTCAAAAAAAGTAGCTAATACTTTTTCGCAGCAGATTCTACTTGTTAAATCTAATTATACTTTTAATATTTGTTTCTTTAGTTTGAATGACATGCATGTCCATTCAGTCGGCACGTAATGCCAGCTTAATTTGTAAGGCGGTGAAATTTGATACTGTTATTTTAATGAGAAACAACCTTGTTTGATTTGTAAGAAATATATATATTCAAAATATTTCAGTTGGTTATGAGAGAAGAAAGTTGCACAGTAAATATCTCCACACAGAAAAAGATGTGAGCATTTTTTTAAAACTAGATAGAAAATTCATGCTTTTTGGCCCTTCAGCTAGTAGCAGATACATCCCAAAAATTATGTATTATTATGATAAAGCATAGTGCCATAAATGCAAACGGTGCTTCATGGGTAGGACACATTCCATGTCCAAATAGCTTATAGTATAAATAAGACAAACACAAAATTACATCAGGAGAAGAATGTGGGCATTACTGATGAGACCAAAGGAGGAAGAAATCTTGAATAGGTAGGTTTTAAGGTGGGATTTGAAGGAGAGGACAGATTAGCAGATAAGCACAGTAGAATTTTTCTGGGCAGAAGGGCATTGAAGGCATGAAACAAGGATTTGGAAAAGTAGACAAAGAAAACAGTTGATGGAGAGGATTAGGAAGAGCATAGGGAGTAGAGCTGGTTGAAAAATGTGATGAATTTTGGGGAATTTTCCCCCCTGAAAAATGTGTTCTTTCTGACAGAAATTTTTGAAATGTATGAGAGAGGAAGGCATGGGAAATGATAGCAGAGATGTAGTTGAGAACAAAATTGTTTAGTGCCTTATGGTATGTCTACACTACAGAGATTATAATGGCATAGCTATGTCTGCATAGCAATGTGTGAATAGCCCCCTTGTGTAGAGGCAACCTAACCTGACAGGAGTTTTTCTGTTGGTGTAGGTACTCCACCTCCCTGAATGACATTAGCTATGCTGAAAGAAGCACTCTTCTGTTGACATAGCAGCATTTGCCCTGGGGGGGTTGGTTGACATAACTATATGTGGCACACCCCTGACCATTGTAGCTATTCTGATATAAGTTTTCTGTGTAGACCAAGCCTTAGAGATGAAGATGAAGATTTTGAATTTGATGTAGTAAGAGATAGGAAGTGATCTGAAGGGAGCAGGAGAAAAGAGAGATGGCTTCAATAGAGGCGTTTGGACTGATCTGAGTAGCGGAGAGTTGAGACACAGTTAGACCAGGCAGGAGTCTACAGTAATTAAGGCAGGAGAGGACCAGTGAATAATCATGGGGTGTTGCTGCTGGAACAGTAAGGAAAAGGCAAATTGTGAAGCGGCAGTATTAAAAAGAGAAAAGCAGTAAGATTTAGGGAGAGATTGAACATGGAAGTGCAGGGGACGGGAGTCAAAGATCATACTGAGATTACAAGCTAGGCAAACAGGAAGGATAGGGAAGTTGTCAGTAGAGATAGAGAAAGAAGGTGGAGGCAAAACATTCAGGATAGAGAGGCAGATTTGGGAATCATCACATAGAGATGGTAGATGAAAGCATAGGGATAGATAAGGTCACTGGAAATAGTAAAGAGAAAACAAAATTTTCTGGAGTATTGAGGGTAAGGAGGCATTAAAAGACTAGGGAAAGATGCAATTACAGGATATGAGACAAACCAGGAGAGGTCAGAAACATGGAAGTCAAGGTGAGAAAGCAGAGAGCTCAGTCATACAAGAAATAACTCATACAGTTTAAAGTAGTACAGAGTTCTTTCTAGTTTAGCAGTATTCACCATCTCACCAGATTAGGAGTGGCATTAATATAAGCAGAATATAAATTTTCATTTTTTGTTACTCTAAAGTAGCCTTGCAAACAAACAAACAAAAAAGTCAAATTTTACCAGCCCAGGCACAATATCTGCTTGCCTGCACTTTTCTGTGAGGATTGATGTTAATGAAAATCTACCGATATCTTCCAAAAGTGAAGTGTTAATCTGAGGCAAATAGAATTTTCCAGGGCTAGTCTAAAGAGAGGATGTTTAATGTAATGGGTAGAGGCAGGGAACTGAGAATCACTACTGCATTCCATTCTTTGCTCTGCTGCTGACTTGCTGTTGGAATTTTGGGCAAATCACTTAACTTTTAATATCAGGTTTCTTATAGGGTAAATTAGAGAAAACAATACCTACCTATTTCACAGGGGCATTATGGAATTTAATATTTGTAAAGCGCTTTGGCATTCTTGGATGAAACTGGATAAATGCAAATCATTATTAATAAAGGGAAAATGTGAAGGAGAATATGCTATTTTATGTTAGAAAGCAATGGGGGGAAGTTAGTATTTTTGTTGTTCTTAGCACGTTTTGAAAAACATATCTGAAAGAATGCTGGGTTAGAAGTTATATAGTCATTAGGTTTGTTTACTGAATGCACGTTGCTTCTTATAATTATCTAGCAGTTTGGATATATAAAATGGCTATGATGCTTTGTTCTCAGAAAGTTTAGGTGCTCAATTTAATACTCAAAAGTTGGACAACTGATCAATATTCTTTACATAGCCTTTTCTATAAGAGGAATTCCCTCTTGTGTACCCATAAAAAAGTTATTTTCTTTCTGTAAAGCTTGTCTGTCAGGATCAAAGTAGTAATGTTAGGGGTGATGTGGGACAATAAGTCAACAAGAGGTAATAAAGTTCACCAAAGATATGTTGAATTTGTGTGTATATATATATACATATACACACACATACACACTGGCATATTGTAAATATAAGATCACATTTTAAATAGTCAACCTATATTTATGTAGATGCTAGATACATTATTTGAAATGTGATCTTATATTTACAATATGCCAGTGTTTTGGGTATAATAGACTCCTAATACAAGGATTTTTATTGCACACACATGGACATATGTTGGTTATTTTTTTTTAAATTAAGGGTTTTCTTTAGGTTTGTCATTAGTCAAGTGACTTTACTTTTATGGAATGTATTTGTTTTATTATCGGTATGCTAGATTACAAGACAATTTACATTACAAGGCAGATTTTGAAATTCTCTTGATTTACTCCTGCACTCACAGTTCTCTTTTAAAAAAAAGTATTGTTGTTTGTTTACAGCATTGAGGCCAAAGGACACAAAGAAGCCTGTTAGATGTTTGCAGCTTTATTCAATATAGCCCCTGCTTACAAGTACGAAAGAGCCACATCTACAATATGGACCAAAAGTACTGGAGGGTAGAAATGCTTTGGACGCCAAGCATTTAGGTTGCCTTTTCCAAAGGTGTTTTAGGGAGTTAGGCTTCCAGTTCTCATTGAAATTTAGAGAATGCTGGGCATCTAACTCCCTTGTACCTCTGAAAATTTCAGCCTTAGCATTGTTTATAACCATTTTGAATGAAATTTTGATTGAAATGTCTTGTGTTTCATCCGTGGCTAGAGGAAAAGCTGAGACACATGTTTGAAGAAAATCAAATGAGTTAGTGAGTTAAAGCAAAATTAGTGTTTTTTCTCGTATCAAAACTTAATTTTTTTCCCCATTCATAACTCAAAACCAGTGTGGTCTAATAGCTAACTAGTAAATCTTCTTAAGTCTCAGTGAGAATAATTTTAAAAAATATGGACAGTCAAATTTCTTAAAGTAGGGAATGCTGTAAGGTCTCTCCATGGACACAAGTGTTGTGAGCCACCTGGCAAACTTTAGAAATGTTTCTGGCATGTCAACAGACATTATAGGTGTCATCAGGCACCTGGCAAATGTTATAAAGGTCAACAGCATGTCAGCTGTGTTTATAAATAAGCAAAACCACATGACTATGTCTGCATTTATCAGCCAAGAAATACACACCTTGGATGTGCTAATGTCCAATGCCTCAGCACTGGGAGCTGTGCATTTATTGGCTGTCAAGCACACACCCTGGAGTGCTTATAATGTGGTTTATGATGAACTTTTAAAAAAAAAACCATTGAAATATAAGACATTTTCCATTAGTGTGCTCAATCAAATGTTTCCATTAGAATTAAGAAAATAGTTACCCAGAGATTTACCAGAGGAAAAAAGGTATTTCAAATCAAGGCTCTCCAGTGTCTCTTTCTCTCACCCTTACACACTCAAAGCACCTGAGGAACGTGTCTGAGCCTTCTCCTTCCAGTTCAGTAGAAACAGCTGGGTTAGAATTGCTTTCATTTTAAACTCCACTTCTTTGCTGGAGGATACTGGAAGCAGAAGCAGCAGCCTGAACCAGCTCTCTTTGGCATTGTCTACACTAGAGAAATTTGGCATGCTGATCACAGTGTGTCCATCCTAGCATGTCTGTAATAACCTCATGTCCGCTAAAGAAAGTGCTCCCAACTATTCAGACACATTACAACCACTGTTTGGATCAGATTTACTCCAAACAAGGTGAACCACCTTATGATCCTTTGCTGTGCCAGTCTCTGCTGGTTCAACACAAGTGTGGAAGGGTGGTATAATAGCTCCAGCAGATCAAAGACTATCATCCTTCAGTGCATACCCTGGTCACTGCTTAGGTGACCTGCCTAGTTTTATATTCTGTATTCCACTGAATAGGGATCAAGTAGGTGGCTGGAAACCATTTATCTGTGCAAATAATCCTGAACACATTGGTAGCTAATTGCAGGCTATTTTCACAGTAGACATTTTATTATATCAATAGTATTCCTTACTGCTGCTTTGCCAGAAGAGGGATAGTGGCAGCCTGAGTAGCTATTGTTTTTAACTTTCAACGGGGCATTAACACAACATGGTATAGGCAGTGGGGACTCTGCTTAAAAGTGATGATATGTGACATGACACAGAGTGTTTTTGCCATTTTAGCTGGAGAAAGGTATAGCTATTACTGAGGGCAGGGGTGGATTAAAGATCTTCAGCCTTCTTCCTCCATCAACTTGAAGAGGAGGCGGAACCAAAGTAATTTTGAAAAAGTTACCATCTTCACCCTGTCCCTAGCCTAAAGTCTATTAAACCATTAAAAGGATTAGATTTAAATATGTTTCAATTAAATTAAATTGTTTTAATTAAATTATGATTGCATTTTTCCTTTGCAGTTTGTGTGATATTGTGTATGAGATTGGCAAGGAGGCCTTACAGTCCTAATATGTATTTGTTGTAGCATGTGAAATGGAAGCCCATTCAGCAAAAAATCTCAGCTTTCATCCATACCAATGATGGACATTGTAGGTGTCACAAGGCACCTGGAGAGCTTTATAAATGTTGCTGTTGTGCCAACATTGTTTTTGAGTACTTTTACTAAGGAGAAAAGGACTCTTGGCTGTTATATGTACTGCTGATAAACTGGCAAAGTTTCTCAGTGATTTAAGCCCTTTATTATACCACACCTTGTGCTTGTATATACCATTGCCGTGGAAAAAGTAACTTGGCTGTTATAAACCAAGCACTTTTAAATCTGTGTAATCCAGTCACTATAACACACCCAGTGTTTGTAAATGCCGGTGTCTATGATAATCTCAGAGCGATTTAAGCGCTGTCTGTGTGCTAGTGGTATTTCTAAGTAGCATGAGCTCTTAACAGTTCTGGAGGCCTATTCATGCTGTTTGTAATAGCTGCAGTCGATCCTGGACTACCTTATGCATCTCAAGCTCCAGGGCTTGTCTCTCTCATCAATTAAGATCCACTCGGCTGCCATATTGCCTTTCAATCTCTGTTCCGGGTAAAGTCGGTCTTCGATCGTAACATGATGGTCCGGTTCTTGAAAGGTCTGGAGCAACTCTATCCCCAGGTCCGGGACCCAGTTCTTCCATGGGACCTGAATCTGGTGCTCATGCGACTCATGAGAGCTCCCTTGGCATCCTGTTTCCTTCTTCTTCTCTCCTGGAAGGTGTCATTCCTGGTGGTGATAATTTCTGGCCAAAGGGTTTCTGAGATTAGGGCACTTACCTTGGAGCCGCCCTGTACGGTGTTTTTCAAGGACAAGGTCAAGCTGCGGCCGCATCCAGCTTTCCTGCCCAAGGTGGTTTCTCAATTTCACATGAGCCAGGACACATTTTTGCCAATCTTCTTCCCAAAGCCTCTAAATCTGAGGAGGAACATAGGTTGCATTCCCTGGACGTCAGGAGGGCACTAGCCATCTACACTGAGAGGACCAAACCATTTTTCAAGTTGTTCATCGTGGTGGCAGATAGGATGAAAGGTCATCAAGTATCCACCCAGAGAATTTCATCTTAGATCACTGCCTGCATCTGATATTGCTATGATCAGGCAAAGGTGCCTCCACCAGTGATTGTAACCACCCAGTCAACTAGAGCACAAGCCTCGTAGTCGGCTTCCTGGTCATCCATTCACACATTCATGTCTCACTATGTGCTTACCCAGTAAGCCTGAGACAACGCCCGCTTCGGTGGAGCAGTATTACAAGCCACATGACTGTGAACTCCATGCCCACCTCCAGGAATACTGCTTGTGAGTCACCTAGAAGAGAACGACATGAGCAAGCACTCAAAGAAGAAAAAATTGTTACCTACCTTTTCATAACTGTTGTTCTTCGAAATGTGTTGCTCATGTCCATTCCATTACCTGCCCTCCTGCCATTCTGTCGGAATTTTCAGCAGCACCTGCTATACCGATGCATGAGTGCGGCATCCCAAAGGGTGCCACAGACAATCCTACAGATACTGCTAAGGCAAAAGTCTCCGACAACTGTGCACATGGGCGTGCACGCACCTAAAATGGAAAGGACAGGAGTAACACCTCTTGAAGAACAACAGTTACGAAAAGGTAGGTAACCTTTTTTTCAAGCGTCAGATTGGTGGAAACTCTATCAGAACCTTGTCAATGCTTGCTGTTTTTCAGGCTCAGATTCTCTGCTGTGGCCAGTTTCTATTGGGTGCAGTAGAAAGAGAGCTGATTCCAGTTCACTGACTCTTTGGCTGGCTGTGCTGGGCAATGATTCCATCAGAGTGTTGCTCTAACTCCACCCAGCTGGTCATAATTCTCAAGGGAACATCTTCCATCTGTAGATAGCCAGAGATCACAACCTGGCCATGGTCCATAACTCCCTATCACCTTAAGATTGGGTGGGAGATGGCAGCATAGGAGCCAGCTAAACTGGCTTTATGCCTTTTAGGGATTCTCTACTGCCAGGGGAATCCCCAGTGGGAGAATTTAGCCCAGCAACCACTTCCCTTGTTCTGCTGAATTGGGCCAGAGAATCTGGCCCTATAGATTTTTAGATCTGTATTTTCACTGACCACTGAAAAATATCAACAAGAACCTAAAGTTGCTTTTCAAAATGTAAAGTTGGGTCTGCTGTACAAATTGTTTCAAAGTACTTTGTGTACTTTCACCCACAATAAGAAATTTACTTGCGAATATATTAGTATGTCAAAGCTAAGCTTCCTTATATAATTACGTTTTTTTCCTATGTTGCTGCTAGCTGCTGAAGCTTAAGTTCATCATCATGTTCCCATTATGCCTCTGGTGTTTAGGGCAGCGACGAAGCTCCTCCACTCCTTAGGTTGTCAGTGTATAATCCTCATGTTTAGGATTTTTACTAGATGTCATAGGGCTGAGAATAAAATTAATCCTTTCTCTATTGCTGTTACAGATGTGGTTGAAATTATGTTTAAAGAAGACATAAACCTTGTCCTCATGTAGACAGTATTTCAAGTTACTAGATTCCATCTCTAACACTTCTCTGGCTAGTAGTCATTTAAGAGTTGCTAACCAAAGATCTCAGGCCCCCAAAAGGAAAATGAACAATTTCATTAACTTTGACTCCCAGACTTTGTGAAAAAAGGGCATCTTGAGTACAAAATATCAATATTACATGACAAGAGTGCAGATTCTGTAGATAAAGCTTACACTTTTACTTCTTAAGTAAGTAATTGCTGTAGCTGGTGTGTTCCAAGATCTTTCCTAAATAGAGATAAAATAGGAGAAAACAAGAAAACCTCTTTATGCAGATGAAATAAGTTCACCAGCCAAATCCATTGATAGAGATGAAACACCTGATAGCAGCCATTAAGGCTACTAGAGGTCTGTAAACTATACATTTAAATATTTCAAATGAAAAGTTAAAAGTAAAAAGAATAAAAAGCCTTTTTTCCCCCCCAAGCGCCATCTGCAAACATATCCAGACTAGGTATAGTTACCATTCCTTCACATAAACTGATCATAACTTCAGAACTGCTGGAAATCATAGACTGAAGACCCCATTTCTCATCAAGATCCTAATATATCCAAGGTATTTCAGAATGTCAGCCTATTATTACCAGACTGACTCCTTTTCTATAATAGGGAAGTAGATACTAATATGTCTCCTGTCAAGTTTAAAAATAGTGCTACATCTCCCATTACCACACCTATTAGTTTCCTTTCCACTCAGAGATATTCTAAATCAAGCATCTTTCATCCATTTAAACTTAATGTAAGCCATCAAGATAATAGGAATTAACAATATTGTAGAAGAAAGTTCTTGAAATCATGTCCAGTCTGCAAGAATTGCAGATATAATCCCAGTACTGTGTAAACCAACAATTAATCACGTACACTGTAGTAAAGGATCATTCTTTCCTGATATTTGAGTTTAATGGCAGTATTCCCTCTAATTTTCCCCATGCATGTGCAGAATGAATTTTCCCCATGCATGTGCAGCTGGAGGACTCCCTCCAGCTCTCTCTCCCTGCAGCAGCACCTGGGTGGGGTGGGGTGAGGTGCCTCTCCCCCAGCCGCAGCAAGTCTGGGGCTGGGGCACCTCTCCCCCGGCTGCGGCAGGTCCAGGGCTGGCTGAGAGGCATCTTTCCCCGCCGCAGCCCTGAGTGCTTGTGTGGCGCTTAATAGGCTGCTGCGTGGCCAAACAGCTTAGAGGGAACTTAGATGGTAAACAGTTCCTAAAGATTGTAATTCTCTTATTGGATATATTGTATGCTTCACTATGCACTTTGAAAAAGTTGTTATTATATGAAGGGTTTTATCAAGATACATTTGACCAATTTTCTAAGATATTGGATCTGTCGGTACTCAAATACTACACAGTATACCCACTTCCAATCCTTTTATGCTTTGGTTAATATACTCAGATATTTTGAGAGGGGAAGCAAGAGAAAATTTACTTGCAGAATTCCCATTTCCTTTCCTGAGCATGTTTCCTCCGTCACACTACTTGTCCTCTGGCGTCCTTACCTCGGAGGACCTTTTCCTTTTCTGACTTAGTGTCCAAAACGATTTGTTTCTAATTCAATGTAACAATGCTACGTATTCATCTGAAGTTATCAGAGTAGTATACAGACATTGATTAAGCCCTCCCACCATACCCCAGAAGGTAATTTAGTTAATGTAAGTAATTCATTTTTACAAATGCAGAAACCACATTCCCTTCTCTGATCACTGCTTATTGTGCAATGGGAGTCAGTTGGTCAATGAAATTTCTCTTGACTAAAGGGAAAGCGACCCATGTTTGCTTGGGGATCCATATTCCAAAGTGAGATGGCTGCCTCTTCACTGAAGTAACTGCTTTTGAATTAACTGAAAATGTGATATGTTTCTCTCCTTTGAAGAAAGAGATTCCCAACAATTATGATTTAGTAAGGTATAAGTTCCTTAAAGTTGTTGACTGAGAATTGCTAGTACCAGTATAGAATACAGTTGCTATTTTATGATTTAGGGCTTGTCTACGCTTAAAAGGCTGCAGCAGCGCAGCTGCACTGCTGTAGCGCTTCAGTGAAGACACTACCTACGCTGATGGGAGAGCTTCACCTCCTGAGAGGATTTTCCACACCCCAGAGCAAAGTAGTTAGACTGACATAAGTTGCCAGTGTAGACCAAGCCTTAGCTTTTAAGTAGAAAAATGTTCTGATTCAATTCTATTTGCTACTGGAAAGAAAAGAACAGTAACATTTTGGATGTTAAACATTTTTTGTTTTCCCATAACTCAAAAACAGAGTTAATTTATAATGTGAAATTATGCAGGCAATTAGTGCCTTCTTATATTACAAAAAAATAAAACAGCTGAAATATTGAGGTTTAAAGTGCATCTATTGTCCACATGCATTAACAACTTTTTCACAAGGATTTATAGCATGATTGCTGGACTTGCATGCACCGTATAATGCACAGGTTTTACAACATGTTACTTTTAAAATGTGTCAACTCCAAAAGGAGCCTGTAATGGGGTATATTCTCCCCCTAGAACTCTCCTTGTATCTAGCCAATTCCCCTCCTCTCTAGGGAGTGACTGCAGAGTTTCTCCCTGCAACTGTCTCCTATCACCAGCTTCCTCTCTTTATAAGGCTAGCCCAGCTCCTTCCCCAGGTGGGCTTCATCAGCCATTAGGCCTTATCAGTCCCTGGTTCTCTTCCAGATGTATCCTATAATTGGCCTGTTTTACCCGTTCAGGACCCAGGGGGTGGACATCCCATCACAGAGCTATTGTGATCTGTTATCTCAGGGGTCTGTAGATTAATTGTCACTGGGACATTTTTACGCCATAACTTTGGGCTTGTCTTCATGGAGCAGCATTTCTTTTAAAATTCTATTGTGTCCTTAATTTGTGTCATCTTTAGGGGTTGCTAGGGCTCAGTTCGCAATCTCATGTATCATTTACAAGCCTGCCCAAAATCTTGCACATGAGCACATAGAAGTGATCTAAGAGTTCTGTGTCTGAGAATTTATGTGAATTGTGAGACGATAGCTAATTCTGAATGTGCGGACTTTTGTGAGTTTAAGCCTTTAATGATTTTAATATGGCTTTTTGCACTTTATAGGCACCCATACCCATCTATGTGCACACATGCACAAAATAGGCCTGATGACAACATATTCTAGCCCCTTTGAGCTGTTGAGGCAATGCAGAGGGACCACAAACCAGCTGGATCTAGCTGAGAATTTCCTTTATTCCTAGAGCCAGCGAGGCCAACCAGGAAAGTAAGTGACACTAATGTATAGTTGGCCCAGGTATAAATCCACTCTTAGAAACAGGAAGCCATGTTTGGCTCCCTGATGGGCCCACCCCTCCACTGTGCTAAATAGAAATTTAGCACAGTGGAGAATCTGGTCCAGAATTGTGCCTCTGTGCGTATATGTAAACACATATATAGATAGATGTGATACATAATCAAATGTGTGTGTGACAGGGACATGTCTGAAATTATGAATTAAAAATGCTAACTTGATAGATGCTAAATTGTTGCACCAGTTTAAGGGAAAGGGATATTGATTTTTGTCTCACAGCCTTTTCAGGCTTGTGAATTGAACAGGCAACTAACTGGACCGGATAACTTCCTTTCTTGGGAGAAAAGCTGTAGATGCCTACAGCCGAATGGAAGGGACAGACAGTGTGGTCTAGAAACAATTTAAAATAGTTTTAGTTCTCCAATATGAACTAACCAAAAAGGTTTCAGGCTGCTCAAAATACTTAGAGGATGACTTACATGGAGGTGGGTAACTAAGCTGGGCAATAATCTTCGCAAATGGTTCAGATGTTTGGGGATCACTACCCTAGATTAGTTGTATGAACTGTTTGGATTGGAGTAGGTTTATGATTTATGCTCACGTGATCCAAAAATGTGGCTAGTTGAGAAGAAGCAGAGGGACCTTTGTTTCACAGGCCAGCTGGCTGGTGAGTATGTAGATAGCAGGTCTTTGTTAGAAGCCCAAGGGAGAATGACTCATTCATGAGACTCAGGACAGGGGATGCATGGATGCTCCCCAGAAATGGGAAGTGAGAAAACCCAAGCTGGAAGGAGCGGCAGCCCCAAACTAACCCTCAAAAATAAATCCCAGGGATCTGAGTAGTTTTACCTGTTAGGGAACACGGCACAAGAGCACTCAGTGACAATATATCGTGGTAGGCTAGCATAGTGTCCAGGATGTTGCCTCATCAGCACAGCCTGTGAACAGGGCGATTTCAGACCTAAAGGGGGTGACCACAAGGCATTTTGTCCTAGTAGCAGTGGCCAGGAAAAAGTCCAGGGTTGGAGGGATACAGGTGCTTAGGTGACTCTAGCTCAGACCTATGGGGTGAGTCCAGATAAGATTTTTCTCAGTAAGCACAAAACACTGCAGAGGTTAGGGGGTCTTCCACTTAATGTATCTGTAGTTAACATATATATATATATATATATATATATAAAGTAGGATGGAGGCACCCAAGGACGTTGGGTTGATGTTGAGCTATATGAATATCTACACAGGGAGGTACTGCTTGTGACTGATTTGGACTCTTGGTCGTATAGAACTTGCAGTACTTTGGTTCGTACAAGGAGCAAGAGCCAGAGAGCTTTGTAGAGCCATGACACAGGAGTGCTGTGAGAATCTGTGCCCTGGGTCAGAGCTGAGTGTTGCTGGAGATGAGATCCTAGTTGAGACTAGGAAAACTAAGGATAATGGGGAGGAGCAGGCTATACTTCCTGTCCCAGCAGCTAAGTACCTGCTTCATAGTTTAGGGTGCCTTAATGCTATGCTGCTATGGCTCATGGCTCTGACACCAGTAGCCAGCCTAGAAGCATAAGGCCTCACCCTGGTTTCTCCCAGCCCAGTTACTCCATGCAGGATGACCTCAACAAACCCTTCTGATGCCAAGTCCCCCCAAATCCATCTTCCCATCTTCTTAACTACCAGATACTCAGACTTTTCCCCGTGGTTCATCACCCTCAAAGGAATGAAACCTACCCCTGATTATCAGTTCACTTTGGTAAACACAGATTGTACAACAGAGACCTGCTTGGGGTTAAAATAAATAAAACGTTTATTTAATAGAAAAATCATAGATTCAAAGATGAAATAGTAAGGAAAAGCAACATAAGTTACACAGAAAATACACATAAAGATGCCATCTCAAGCTGTACACCTCTATTGGCTAAATTCCCTTTTCTAATGTGAATTACCTATTGCTTCTGAGCAATTTCCCAGCATGCCCTCACCCTAGAGGGTATTCAATGTTTCATAGACAGCACCCTGATTAGATGCTGGCTAGGGTTGCCAATTTTAGTTGGCCGTATTCCTGGACGTAATCTTCACGTGACATAATCTTTAATTAAAGATTAATCTTTAATTCCTGGAGACTCCAGGACAATCTTGGAGGGCTGGCAAACTATGCTGGCCCTCCATTTCTGCATAGAAACCTCAAACTCAAGCATGTTTTTAAAAGTTTCTCTCTCTCTATCTCTCTCTCTTTCCCCCGTCCCTTTCTCCTGGCATGATGACTCATGGTTATACAGAGTTGGGGAAACTCCCTTCTTTCTCAATTTTCCAAGACTGGGGTTTTCTTTTCATTTTCAGTGTTTGTCCATTAACTTTAATGGTCCACAATTGGGTCTTCCTGGCTGTACAGTGGATGAGTACTTGAAGTTGGTTTCATGTAAACAACTAGCCTGGGAAGTGCCCCTGCTCTGCTTGATTGCTTCACACTGTGTGGTATGAAGTGATGCTGTGAAGTGTGTAGTTGAATCACAGTTACAGTTATGACATATCTATTCATAACCATAACCTGTATGCATATCACCTAATGACTAGAACATTATGTGCTTTCAGAAAAGACCTTACTGGACTTATATTTATACACAATAACTTTGTATACAACCAGTTAATTGGATTGCTTATTCTTTGGGGTTCAGACCCCCTGTTCTCCCCTTAGGGTATCTGGACCCTAATTGTCACACCCCTACTTAGAGAAGCTGAGGGCTGCTTGACCAACCCCAGCTCTGCAAACACTCTGCCTGAGGAATGCAGGCAGAGATACCTCAGGGATAATAGACTCCTTTATAGGGAATCTCAGGGGAGATTGAGAGTTGAGATGTTAGGAGATGGTGGTGCCCCAAAACCTTAAGCTGTTAAACTTGACACATATCATCTGGGGATGCAGTGCACAAAACACAGACTGTTGCAGAATTCTTACTGGCCTGGAGTCTTTGAGGCAATTAAAAATTATTGCAAAACATATGATACCTGCTAGAGGGTGGGAAAAGCCTGAGATAAGTGTAAAACAGCCACAGTGCCGCTGCTTATAATAGAACCTTTTAGGGTGTGGCCATGAATATTGTGGGGCCCCCTAGCAAAGTGACCTGGAAAGGAAAGAAATAGACTTTGGTCATGGGAGACTGTGCTACATGCTGACCCAAGGCTGTAGCTCTGTCCTCGAGTGAGGCAGACATGGTTGCTGATGTTCTGTCAACAGTTTGCCCAGCAATGTCATCATTGGACCAATGAACCGGTTTTATGTCTGCCCTTCACCAGGGCTTATGGGAGAAATACAAGATCAGACACTTCTAGGCCTCTGTGCAACCCTCTGTGCAACCCTCAAAGCAACAGGAGGGGTTTACTGAGACATTTAAAATGATGCTGAAAACCTCTGCAGATCAGCATTCACATGATTGGGATAAATGTTTACTTTATCTATTTTTTGCTTATAGAGAAGTTGCCCAAGAATCCACAGGGTTTTCTCCTTTTGAACTACTCTTTGGAAGGATGGTGCGAGGATCCTTGGACCTAATAAGGGCTGAATGAGAGAGCAGTGCTTCTCGTGAGGGGGAATTGGTGGTGGAGTATATGTTGGCTTATAAGGACAGGCTTGCAGATGTCATGTCTGGGAGAACATAGCTAAAGCCCAGGAGAGACAGGCCTGGTGTGACTGCATCACACGTGCCAGATAATAAGGAATGAGGGACAAAGTTGTGGTGTTGATTGTGGATAAACTCCAGATTGCCAGGAAAGGGCCCTTTAAAATAATCAAGCAGCTCAGTTAGATAATGTTGAGGCATCTAGTCCTTCCCATCAGCACAGAGTATATCGTATGAAAATGAAGAAACCATATTTCAATATGGAGAATCTGGTCCTAGCAGTAGGTGGGCAATAGGAGGAGGGGGAGTTAGAGGATCCCCTAGTAAATCTGATGACAGAAACAGGGTCCAGTACTTCCCTGGACTCCATGCACCTTTACAAACACCTGAGCCTTATACAACCAGTGCAGGTGAAAGGTCTGAAGGCTTACAAACAAGTGTATGAAAGTCTGGACATACGACTCTTGCTGCCCACAGTGGGGGAGACAGAGTCCAATTAGCAGCTTTCCTTTCAGGGGGAAAGTAACTCGAAACCTGGAAAAGGAGGTCAAAGGCATGCTGGAATTGGGAGAAATTCAACCTTCTTACCATCTGTGGACATCACCCATTGAGCTGGTACCCAGGAAGGATGAGACTACCAGATTCTGTGTGGATTATGCAAATCTTAAGGCCCTCAGAGTTTCTGATGCGTACCTATGACAGATGAGATCCTAGATAACCACAATTGACATCACTATGGGTTATTGATAGGTACCTTTAGACCCTGATACCAGACTTAAATCTGCATTTACCACCCCTACGTGGCTCTCAGTTCCCTGTTTTACCTTTTGGCCTTGAAGAGGCCCCTGCTACTTGTCAGCATCTGGTACATCAGTTACTGGTTGAGTCTGTGGAATTTGCCCTGGAGTATCTAGATTCTGTTTGTATCTTTAGTGAGACTTGGGAGGGTGCTGCACCACATTCAGACTGCAGAACTGACTGTAAAGGAGAAGTATAAAGTGGGCATAGTAAAAATGGTCTTTCTGAGCCACAGAGTGAGAAGCGCTTGCATTGAGCCAGAGCCTTCAAAGGTAGAGGCTATTAAGAATTGGCCTGCTGTCAAGACCAGGAAACAGACACAGTGCTTTATTGGGATGACGGGGTATTACAGGAGATTTGCCCTTCACTTTTGCTTCTTGACTTCTCCCGTCACCACACTGTATAAAAAGAGTAAACCTGAAAAAGTGGATTGAATTGAAGTGTCAAAGGGTCTCTAGTAAACTGAAATGAGCCCTACATAAAGACTCAGTTCTGGAAAACCCAGACTTTGACAAACCTTTTGTGTTTTTCACAGATGCCACTACTACTGGGCTAGATGCTGTGCTTATACAAACTAATTCAAAGGGGGGAAAGCATCCGATTGTGTATTTAAGCAAAAAATTGTTCCACTGAGAAAGAAACTACGTAGCTATTGAAAGGAGTGTCTCGCCACTGCATGGACACTTAAAAAACTACTGCCATATCTGTTTAGGTGAACCAAATGCCTCTCATCTGGTTCCATCAAATAAAAGGGTCTAATGCCAAATTACTAAGCTGGAGTCTGGAGGTCCAACATTATGACATGGAGGTGATTCATGTTAAGAGGAACGCACTTGGTAGGGCATGATAGCAGATGCTCTATCTTTGAGGGAGGTATGAAAATGTCCCTAGGGCATTAGGTAGATACCTGTGTTCTGTTCATCTCTGATGGAGGGCAGGGGGCGAGAGAAGTGACAGAGTGGGATATATCTGTATCAAATTATGAATTCTATTTTGTTTTATGTGTTGAACACATCTAAATTTGCTTTAAGGCAAATTTCATTCTGATTTCATTCCAGACAGTGGCCCAGCCCAGGAAAGTGCTTGACACCTTCTTGAAGGACTGTCACTGAGGCCATGTCTATACTACCACTTATCTCGGCAAAACTTATGTCACTCAGGGGTGTGAAAAAACAACTGCCAAAGCAACACAAGTTTTGCCGATATAAGTGGCAGTGTGCACAGTGCCATGTTGGCAGGAGAGCTTCTCCTGTCGACATAGCTACCACCACTGGTTAGGGTGTTTTAATTATGTCGACGGAGAGTTCTCTCCCCTTGGCAATCAGCGGCTACACAAGATCTTACTGTGGCACAGCTGCATTGGTACAGCTGTGGTCTTTAGTGTAGACATAGTCTGAGAAGCCATCGAGACTGTAGTCTAGGGACATTGACTTTGATTGTCTCTCAGGTACTTGTCCATTCCCATGGAACAATGTTTGTTCTACACTGGGGCCCACAGATGGGGCAGGCATGATTGGGGAAGGGTCCTGGAGCGTTCCAGTGGAGCACATGGTGAGAAGACAGAGATTCTGTTTGAATGAGGCACTGATCTGTGTACAGGAGCTGACCTTTGCCACATGTAAGGAGGATTTACAGGAGAAAAAGGGCAGGAGGGTCACTGATCAGCCTGAAGCGCTCAGGAACCCCAGACTCTCTGAAGTGGTGAGATCAGACTAAGGGAGGGTGTGTGTCAGGACTTTTGTTTTCAAAGATGTGTAACTCTCATGCTTTTAAATGTAAAGTCATTGTGGTTAAGAAATTCCTTGCATTCCTGCCATGTTGTTCCCCAAGGAATTAAAGTAGAACCCTGTGGAGCCTACAGACTAGGGTTGAGCTCTCGGGGAGCATGTGTAAGTGAATGGGGGATGGCTCGAGAGGTCTCAAAAACTGATTTCAGGGTCCAGAGTGGCTGAGTTGTGGTTCCCTATGTCCTAAGGCAGTGGTTTTCAACCTGTGGTCTGCGTATCCCTGGTGGTCCACAGACTATGTTGAAGATTTCATAAGGGATCCACACCTCCATTCAAAATGTTTTAGGGGTCCGCAAATGCAAAAAAGGTTGAAAACCGCCATCCTAAGGAATAGTGTCAGACAAGAGATGTGAGTCTGGGAATGTGCCCTAAGGTCTTAGAGATAGAAACAGGTTTCAGAGTAACAGCCGTGTTAGTCTGTATTCACAAAAAGAAAAGGAGTACTTGTGGCACCTTAGAGACTAACCAATTTATTAGAGCATAAGCTTTCGTGAGCTACAGCTCACTTCCTCAGATGCATATCGTGGAATGCATCTGAGGAAGTGAGCTGTAGCTCACGAAAGCTTATGCTCTAATAAATTGGTTAGTCTCTAAGGTGCCACAAGTACTCCTTTTCTTTTTGAGATAGAAACAGTGACTAGACTCTGCCCATTCCCAGTTTCCTGGGAAGTGTGTAGGACCCAGTGAGTGAACCCAGCTGCAACCGACTGCAGTCTGTACAGCGGATACTGGGCTAGGTTTGTATGAAACAGTGTTTGTATGAAAACATGAGTGAGAATACATAAAGAGTAGAATTCCCCAAGGTGTGGTGGCCTGCTCAAGGTCTTTCACACCACCTAAACTTCACAATAGGGCTGTCAACAAAACCAACAATACCCCCTATGTGCTGTGCAAGGAGACTCCACACTGGTCCCAATAGGCTGTCTTTAAAGTTGTTTGACTGGGTCACGGAATCCACAACTAGATGCAGTCAGTGGCTCAGAAGCCCCACATGAGGCATAGACTGGCTCTGGCTCTTATTCCAGCCTGGCTGAAGATGGATGAATTCAATCTTGTGTAAACCCTATGTAGTGTTCTGGGAAAGGCCGAATACGGTAGTTAGGCTTTGAGTGGAGAACAGTAATTTTTCATCCAAAGCAAGTGAACATATACAATGAGAAATATTTATTATAAACATAATACTGAACTGTTGTACATTACTTTGTAAATCTGTTGAGTTTCTCATATTTTATTTTCAGGTCTAATCTCTTTTTTTATATTGCTATAGTAGTTTAGGAAGAAAGAAAGAAAAAGAAAGAAAGAAAGAAGCAACCAAACATTTGTTAGAAACTAATTCCCATATTGTGCTTACTGCAAGTTGAATTATTGTATTGACTGGTATTTTGCAGTTTTTTAAGCACTAAGAAACAAATGGGAGTTTTATACTGTAAAAGTATATACTGCTTCCATAATTGTAGTTTTCCTGGACCTTTGTTGTCCATTGGATCCTCAAATGGTATCTGGAGTCAAAAATGCCTTTTAATATCTTCAGGTGGTCAGGAGGCCAGCCTGACCATAGTGACATGTGCAGGTTGACTGCTCCAGTACACTCCAAGGGAGTCGATAGATATGCCGAGATGGTACAACATGTGACAGCCATCGTTTAACTAACACAGAGCCACAAGAATACATTAGCACTGTTTACTGCACATTGTACTGGTTTCCTGTCAAATATGAGAGCCAATTTAAGGGTCTGATCTTGATCTTAAAGGTATTTAATTGTCTTGGCAATGGTTACTTCACAATCACTTCATCCCATGACTATGACCTGCCATGACAACAGGGAATTCATACTGACTGTGTACCATGGGTTTGGGCCTTCTTAGCAGGTGCCTCACATCTAAAGAATGCTCTTGCACAAGAAGTTAGATAGACTTATATAGACTTTCCAACTTAGTCAGGAATGCAAGACTCATATTTTAAATTAATTTGACCACAAACACTTCCCTGAAGGTAGCAAATACTATTTTAAAATAAAACCTTAAAATAAAGAGTTTTAATTTAAAACCTACTTTGAAATATTTCAGTGGGACCAGTGATGAGCTGCCAAAATCTTAACAACGGGTTCCGTCCTCACCCCACGAGGGGGTCATTGCCCACCCCCGCCTCCCTGGACTCTTGCCCCATCCAACCCCCCTGCGTTCCTTGACGCCCCCCCCCAGCCCCACCCACTCCCCTCCCCTGTCCCCTGACTGCCCCCAGAACCGGGCAGGAGGGTCTCGTGGGCCACCGTAGTGGGTGCCCACCGCACCCCTAAGAGCCAGAGGCACTTGCCAGGGGGCGAGGTGGGGAGTCCCGGAGCTGCTTACCTGGGACAGCTCCCAGGAAGCATCCGGCAGGTCCCTCTGGCTCCTAGGGGTGGGGGAGCGTAGCTGGGGGGGAGCAGGGGGAGTGGCCGCTACCCCACTGATTACATCAAAAGTGGGGACTTAGGCGCCAACTCCCTGGGTGCTCCAGGGCTGGAGCACCCACGGGGAGAATTTGGTGGGTGCAGAGCACCCATCGGCAACTCCCTGCCCCATGGCTGGCCCCAGCTCACCTCACCTCTGCTTCGCCTTCTCCCCTGAACGTGCCACCGTGCTCTGCTTCTCCACCCCCTCCTCCGGCTTCCCGCAAATCAGCTGTTCGGCGGGAAGCTGGGGAGGGCTGAGAAGCAGGTGGCAGCTTCCTGCTCAGGTTGAGGGTGGCAGAGGTGAGCTGGGGCGGGAAGCGGTTCCCCTGCGCCCCCCCACCCCCAGGTTACCTGCTGCAGCGCGGGTGGCCCTCCTCGTGCCCCCCCGCCCCAGCTCACCTCCGCCTCCCTGGGCGTGGGGTGGAGAAGAAGAGCAGGGCGGTGCGTTCAGGGGAGGAGGCGGAGCAGAGGTGAGCTGGGGCCAGGGGTGGGGTGGGGAGCTGCCGGTGGGTGCTTTGCGCCCACCAAATTTTCCTCTTGGGTGCTCCAGCCCCAGAGCACCCATGGAGTCGGCGCGTAAGGTGCCACTTTTGGCCGGTTAAACAACCGGTTCTAAAAGGGCTTCTAAATTTAACAACTAGTTCTAGCAAAACAGTGGGAACTGGCTCCAGCTCACCACTGAGTGGGACTACTTGTAGTCTTTTAAGTCTGTAGAGAGTCTTCAGTCAGTAATGTTTCAACTGTAAGTGCGTGTGCAACCTTGACATTAGAATGAAAGTGGTTCAGAGACTTGAGGCCATACATTTACAGGCATAAGAGTAAGACACATAAAAGTCTGATTTATAGAAAGAGAGTTAAGTGATTACAAATTAACTACAGATTTTAAAGTTTATTTATGGAGAAAGATACTTTCTAATATTTATTTTAAATAGTTCAGACTATTACACAATGTATTTTAAAATATTCCATCAAAGAACAACTTAATGGTCTTTTAAACAAAGCTTGAATTAACTGTATTGCAAGTGAATCTTCAAATAAATAAGATTTTGATGTAGAGTTGATGGGTGAAATCCTGGCCCTATTGAAGTTAATGGGATTCTCAGTAGGGCCAGGATTTCACCACAGGCCCTCTATTTTCACTGTGCTGGGAAGCAGCAGTCAATATATGAAGAAAACAGAGCTTACATATACATCTGGGTCAGGTAGAGAACATTTTCAGGATATTGATGAAATAAAGGTATGGGATCCAATATACGCTATTTTAGCATATACATTTTTTTCCACATACTGGTACCCTTAACACAGGTGTTTGCAAGTGCATTCTAGGAACAAATAAAATAACAAATCATATCAACAGAAGGCCATGTGATGCATAATTCTGTCTGATTGTGTGAACCAGAATGTATTGTTCAGTGAAAAGGCCAGGCAATTGGCCTTCACCCTGGATGAGGCACAGCCTGTCTTTGGCATTATATTCTTGTTTTCAGACCATATGGGTAAGCATTGCTTACAGCTATCTCCAGTAATGTAATATTAATACTGATGCAGACCTCTGATCAGCAAATCGGCACCATATACTGCAGTATTCGGATAAAGCTGAATCATCAATTTATCCGTTTCTCAAAATAAAATGCATTCCTGTGTCTTATTTTGTTTCCTCTACATAAATCAATAGCATGCTTACTTTTGTATGTGTATACACTTGATCAACAGGAAATTTTTCACTCTATACTTTTTGGCTGATTTAAATATAAGTTAAGATATTAAAATATGATTGTAGTATTTTAAGGTATATCTCTACTGGGGTTTCCCTGATGAATCACTGAGATGAGTGGGTGAGTAATGCAAACTCTCTCAGTATTGTTTTTTTCAGTATGCTGCATTAACACTTACTTTTAAAGTGTGTATGTTGCGGGGTTGGAAGAAAGGGTGGAGGGAGACAAGAATCAAGGTAAAGCCTCTATAACAACGATCTGGGAAACCCCATTCTACTAAAATGTGGAGCATTTAAAGTCTTTTCCTATATTAAGTCTTACAGTGTTTATCTCAAACCATCAAAGACTGTAAATATATATAAATGCACACTACATACCTTATATCTTTTGCAGTCAGTTGACTTTTAAGATGTTGAACCATGTGTGCTGTGGATACAGTGATGGAATAAATTTCTCATACGTGTGGGATTATAATCGTTGAGACAATCATTACTGAAACCATATACCTTATTTCCTATAACTAATAGCAATTGTGTACCTATGGAATATATTAACAGTTATTCCTTTGGTTTCGGGTTATTGCTAAAATATTTTGTTGGACAGATATTTAAGCATGATCTGTAATGTATATTGCCTGAATACGTCAATGAAGAGGGCTAATTATGTCTTTCTTCTGTGAGCTATGCTGACATTTGTGAAACCACAATTATGTATAAGTGACAGAATAAATATCTTCCTTAATAAATCACTGGTAAATTACAAGTTTCCTGTACCTACCTCGGTTTAAAAAATACTGTAGTAACTGTTTACTTAGAGTTCAAAAAGTGTATAAAGTTACTGCTTCTGTAACTGGTTGAAGAGTGTAAACTTTCTTGCTTATATGTTCTTCCATGTTGTTTTTTTCAAACACATATTTATATTCTAGTTCCTCATAGTTCTCAGAATTTTTTATGGAAACCAGGAGACTTATCAGTTATCTTGTGTACCACTGGGTTAATGTGAGTTATCATTGGATTAGTTGGTCCATATTTGAAATTGTACAAAATTCAAAATAACCCAAAATAGCTAACTATAAGGATCTGAACAGGCCTTAGAAGATTACAGTTCCATACACGTTCCATTTAATAAAATGTGAACAATTGTTCTGATAATTTAACGTGACAGACTAAGCAGTCAAATGTTTTTAATGGCAGTTAATTGTGCTCTCACACAGGAATCTGAGTTCAGATCCCTAGCTGGGTACTTGTTCCCCAAAGTTTGCAGTCATTGCTGAGAGAACACATTTATTTCATATATGGAAAGATACACTTAAAGCTGAGTCCTCAGGTTTACATACCAGCACTTGGTGACTTATAAAATCTTTTTACCTCTGCCCCCAGATTCTGGGCCTGTCCAGGTGCTGATTTGGCCCCCAGGATAATTTACAGTAGCATCAGGGCTGCTCTAAATTACACTGGTTTGAAAGGGCCCTAAAAGACTGTTATGTCAGTTGGGGATCATAAGGGCATTGTGTGCTCCAGCCATATCTCCTTATTCCTTCCCGCACCATGCTGGAGGTGGATTGTAAATGGGAGAGTGTGGCGTTAGCAGCATGGTCTTGTAAGTCAGCCAGTGATTTAGGGTGAATCCTTAGCTGCCCATTTAGGAATTTAGCATGGGCAGTATCTGACCCCTTACTTAGTCTTCTCCAACATGCTCACCCTCTTGCTGACACTTGAGTCATGACTTGATTGTATCCATATGGAGCGTTATTATGAGACAGTATTTTTGAGGTGGGAGTTGAAATAATGGGGAGAAATGTCTCGCAACACACCTAAGGTGCGTGAGTAACCAGTATGACTGCACACTAGTCATGTTATTGCTTATGTAACACTCACTTGGGACTTAATTCTTATTGCAAGTAGGTAGACTTTTATTAATATGTATCCTGAAGAATCTGCTACCGGATCTGCATATGGTACATGTAGTGAAGCAAATTTTTCAAGCTACACAGCACGGCACTCCTGAGAATAGAATCAAGCCATTAGTGTAACTTGCAGAATTATTGGCTCCAAAGAGCCACCCTTGAGAGAGGAAGCACTGTAATGAGAATGGGGAAGCAGATATATTTTTCTAATATTTGTTGTTTTCTTTGAAATGGGTAAAAGAATACCTGGAATGATTTATTTTTTAATTGAGGATTGCATTCCATCAGATAGGGTAAATGTTTTCAGACCATTTATCATCAGTGGCTTTTCAAGACCTAAGGAGTACATAGTATATATTTACCTTAACTTGGCTAGGTCAGGGGAAATAAAGCAAGAATAATAGATGTTACTGTGATATGTGAACAAAACTGGAAACCTTGTATGCAAAATATGAGGTAAATGTCTTCATCCGACGTCCATTGTGGCTTTTTAAATTTACAAAAAATTACAAGTTATTTTTAAAATAATGTGATTTACAATACATTATCATCATATATTTTTAAAACATAAGATTACTTGGCTGGGTTTTCCATCATTCCTAAATTATATAATTTTTCACTGAAGGGGCTAATTGCATTGTCTGTCTCTTTTTATTTAATATTTTCTGTTTTAGTAGCACCTTTAAAAAACACCAAGTATAGGTTTCTAGATTGTTTTGTTATTAATCTGTGTTTAATATATGTAACTGTAAAGTACGTAAAGCACATGAAAGCAGAATTCTACAAATGTTGGTGAGTGATCCTTTGATGCTTTCTTGATTTGTCGTGGGGTTTTCCCCATTCTAGGCAGTTTGTGCAAAAACCCTTTATGTATCATATCATCTTTCAAAAATTGACTGCTCTTTTTGATTTTTCATCCTTGCTTCTGAATCCTTACAAAGTGGGATCTACACACACCAGGTACACAGAGTATCAAGAATCAAATAGCCTCAGCTACCCAGCAGACAATTAAGGCAGAATCGACGTTTGAATTGAGATTTTCAGTCAGAAGCACACTAAAAGGGTTTATTTTAATATTTGCATAGCATTTTGTTTTATGAAAAAGTCTAAAGGTAGTAAGACAAGTATAGAATAATCTAATTGTCAGTAATCTTAGACCAGAAGGAAACCTGAGAACTGAAACAATTTTTGCCTTATTCTTTATCTATCACAGAAAGGAACATAAAGAAAACGGTTGCAAAGTATTCTAAATAAAACCAAAGGGAACATTGTTGATTCAGCTAAACTAGGTGACAAAATGGTTTCATAACTAGTCTGATGAGGAAATTTGATCAGATGTTTTATGAACAAACTACTATACTACCTCGAGTAGCCTGTAAATTAACATTAACCTCGACTCTTTTTAATGAGTGATGTAGTGGAATTTATCAGACATTTCATGTACCCTCTTTCCTTCTGAGTTAAATTTGCAAAATGCTTCCCTCCAATCCTTTTCATTTGTTTTTTTCCCTTTCCTGTGTGAAAATATTTATTTCCTAACACTTTGTTCTTTAGCAAAGGTGAATAATCTAGCTTTATGTTTCATCTGCAAAATGGCAACTCCAGCAGCACCGTAAGCCCCCAAGACCATGCTGGGCCATTGATTCAGTACTGACCAAAAGGTTTCTTTTAAATTTCATCTTTTAACTCTCTGAATTTCAGGATTTTCTCATTAGCTTGTTTTTTGATAGCTGCAACGTTCTTGTAAAGTATTTTTACTCTTGATTACTGTAGGTACTTTAAACATTAACTCCAGTTTATGTTTAATTACTAGAACTATCATTTAGATTTTGGTAAAGGGTTTTAATTTATGAATCCCCTCATCCCTCCCCAGCAGAGTTGCTGAAAAGATTAGGGACACAACCAGCGACTACTGGAAACTGTGGGTCAGGGATTGGGTGCTCAGTATAGTCATACAATATATAACATTGGTCTGAAACACAAACAAATAAAGTAATCATACCCAGTGTTACTCAGCCCCTGATAGTATGTTCTGAAGTGGAAGTTATCAGAGCAGCAGACACTGCTGGTAAATACCTAATCATGGTTTTGTTTTTAACATTTTTGTTCAGTGGAGTATCCCTAAGCTTCTACAGAGCAGCTTTTCACCACCCCAAAACGTGACTCATGAAACAAATGAGCAATAGTCACAGGGTTTTCACCTTTCCCTTAATTTTGGGCCATGTGTTTTGCTTCCTGTGTGTCAGCAGCCCTGTGGGTGAAAGTGTGATAGCTTCCTTAAGACTACAGTATTGTTCTGTTTCAGCCATTTTGGAGTATTCAAGAGTAATGCAGTTTGCATCTCCTCTAAGGTCTGCAAATGTCATTTTAGTGATGATCCCAGCCTTCAGTAACCTAAGGAACAGAGTCCTGGAGGTACACTCAAATTGGGTACCCCAAGCTGCCCCCAATCATGTTTCTTTTTAGTCGTTTTGCCAGATTGCCTTTACTATGAAACAAATTTGGCTGAAATATGTTTGAAATACTTTTTAGTTTTATGTACTACCATTCAGAAGGTAAAATTGTATGGACACAACCCTCAATTCCAGAACAGGAAAATATATTTAAAAAAAAAAACTTTTGCAAAATAAACAGTTTTCAAATACATCCTATTTAAAAAGCCAGTAACTAAAATTCAAAATCTAAGCATTTACAGATTGATTATATTTTAGTTATTAGTTAAATTCTAAATAGCTATTTTTAATGGAATGTTGTTGTGATTAATGGAAACCTTCCTTTTTCATCAAACTAATTGTTAATTTGTCTTTTTTTAAAAATAAATCTACTAGCATGAAACAAAGATATTAAATTCTTATAAAAATGAATCCATTTATAAGAGGTCTGTTAATATGAGTTTTTTTCATGATTTATGTCTAACTCGCTAAAGAATAGACTTTGGGAATAAAATGTTTCTTTGTTTGTTTTTGTCAGTTTTAGAATCCAAGAAGATTTGAAAAACGTACAAGTATGCGTATTCTTCTAATTGAAGCTTTTTATGGTGGTTCCCACAAGCAGCTGGCAGATCTTCTACAGGAGGAGATAGAAGAATGTGTCCTTTATACACTCCCAGCAAAGAAGTGGCACTGGAGAGCACGGACTGCTGCTCTATATTTCATGCAAACAGTGCCAGCTAATGCTAATTACAGGTAAAGATAGTACTGTAACAAATAATCTTACAGGTCAAAATATGAAAGGATCTTCAACCAGGTCTCTAAAACTGAGCTTTCTGTTTTTTTCCATACAAAATCATATGTACTTGCAAATGGGTACTGAGGTGAGATATTGACCTTCTTGTTTTGCATGATGGGTTGTGTTTGTGGAAAGTTGCAGGCATCCTTTTAGAGGCCCCTAGAAAAATATTGGGTCTGTATCTCTAATACTGCAAAGTCTCCATCTTAAATTGTGCTAAATTGCTGCCTGTGGGTGTGTTTCTTTTGAATTCTCCGATGAGTTTAGAGTTGGTGAAAGGGATAGGACTTACAGCTTTTGAGGCTGAAGTCCTATTTTTCCACAGATCAGGCAGAGTAATACACAGACACTAGCAGTGCAAGCTTATCCACAGTGTCATACCAAGTTATCTGTGGAGTAACCTGAATGCTGTATGGATGTGTGACCTAAAGGAATGAGAGGGTAGTTCAGTCTAGTGACTGTTCAGACCTTGAGCTCTGTAATGTGACCACATATAAGGATGTCAAATTCTGTTTGTTTTATTATGTAGACACAGGGCTTAAATTCAGCCAGAGCTGTCTGGAGCGGAACGCCAGTAAATATTTTCAACTCCCCTGGAGGTTTCATAGCATGTTGGCATGGGAACGTGGAGGGCTCTGGGAAATACTCTATGAGAATTTAAGCCCTGTGTGGACACCTAGCAACTAGAACCTGAACTGAGACCACCAAACTAAATACACACAGACCACCAAGTGGCCATCATATAGTGAAAACTTCTAGTCACTTATGAACTTGATGGTCTTGAAACCAGCCATTCATTCCTCCTTCCTCCCCGCTTTTCCCCCAATCAGTTAAGATGCTGTTGGATAATTCTATTAAATAGTAATGCACCAAATGGTGATGTGTACATTTCAGTGACTGCAAACAAGAGAACATCACTGATTCAGCAGTGAACTGGGATTTTTTTACTGTCAGCACTTAATTTACTTACACCAAAGCCCTCCTGCTGCATTGGTATCTGATAGCATGGACCTGTGCACCTACACTGCATTCGACTGACTTCAGTGGGCCTCTGCCTGAGTGCAGAGGTATATGCTAGCAGATCCCAGCTGAGAACTGGGGCTAATGTTTGCAACTTCCGATGATACCAAGTAAAGATAGTACACACAGATGGAGAAGAAAATGATTTTTGCAGCATATATCCTGTGCTGCATAAGGTCATGTAACATTAAATCTGAATCCGTCACAAATTGTGGAACATAATATTTAATCTTACACAGTTTATGAACAGTTTGAATATATAAAATGCGAGTGCAGAAAATACACCTTTACTGGGCTTGCTGCTTGCTTTCATTTCTAATAAACTGCTACCAAATTATTGTAACTATTTTTTCCTCTGTCTTGCTTGAGGCATTTGAGTATGGATTTTGCATTACTCTTCCTTTGCAACAGTTTTATTTTGGAGGAGTATATATGACAAACTGTTATGTAAATTTCTTCTGCATCACAACCACATCCTCCAACGCATCACAATGTTATCTATGCTCCTTCAAGGTCAGCAGCCCAAGCTGTCCAGCTCTAGCTGTATTAAACTAATCAGACATCATTCACAGGCATACACTTCATTAGTTTAACTTACAGTTACATTGACCCCAGATAACTTAACTCCAATTTGTCAAGTAACCTACATCTTAAGAAAAAATACCAGCAGCTTGAAAACTTGCTCAAAGTTAAAAAACTTGCAATCTGTCATAGGCTTATGTGCAAATATAACCTTCACTGACAACAAATAAATCTGAACTAACCAATAGAGCATCTTAAAGAGGAGAAAGTGTTTTCTTTGCCGCTGTTGTTAGTGTTAGATCACACAGAATAAAATAGTCAAAGTTCACAAAGATACAATATTAAAAAGGGTATGTACTGTATCGTATGCAAGATAAAATAATTAGGAACAAGTGCTGTTGTGACTGGTGAGAGGAAAACTGATTAGAGGTACTTTCTACTTTACTTGCACATTTTCTTATGTTTGGTTTGTAGTTGAATGTTTCAGATATTGTTCTATTAAATGAAAGTATAAATGCATCAGTTGTCTTATAAGATTGACTCTGCTTTCTCCTAGTGGGCAACAACCTTGACTCTGTTACTTCTTGTTAACTGTCATTCAAACACCCATCTAGCAAATACTAGGCTCTGCTTTCCATTCAGTAGTAAATTGTTGAGACTCTGAATTAAGAGAGTGAAACTGCATCTGGAAACTTTGAGAGATATATTTAGAGAGAGACTTTTAAATATTTCTTAAAGAGTTCTGGAGAGGTGATAGAAAACATCAAATTTGCATATATTGACATTATTTGTGACTCGTTTGCCCTGAGATCAAGAATTGCTTTTATTTCCATGTGAAATCTTCAATAGAAATCAATAACATTTCATAAATATTTTGTTACAGTGTGTGTGTCCGATGAAAAAGGAGAGTCGCAAATGTTTCAAATCCAGAACCACTTTGTAATTGAGTATTGCCAAGATTTTTTTAAAGTTCTTTGTCCATTTATCTTTTAAGATTTATCTTTTATTCAGAATGTTGATGTTTATGTAAAAGGGTTGTTTATATGTCCAACAATATTGATATAAATCTATACAGCACTAGTATATGCTCCTGAGAATAATATTGCTATTGCTAATCATGGAAAGGATAGCACACCAACTAGTGCTCAGATATTATCAAATAAACTAAATAACAGTCTAAAAAGTGCTTTTGAAGCAGAGCATGAAGTGGTCTCAGGATCTTGGATTTTAAATTCAGGAGTTTTACTGTGACCAGTCAGGTTCAGTGGTAACAGTTTGCTCATGTCTTCTTATCAGAGAGCAGACATGCAGTCTCCTGAGGAAATCTTAAAAGTTGAATCAGCTATAAGGAATGAAGTTAGTCTTATTGTTTTTAACATAAGTTGTAAATTGTGTGGCCTGGTGACTTGGTAGGTAGCGAGCACCTTGTGTTTCCAGGAAGGACCTCTGGGAGTCACCTGGAAATAAAAATGTTGAAGAGATGGGCATTGAGATGACACTTTCAGTTCTCATAGGGTAGGGCACAGCACATAGTGGTCCCAAGGAGTGTAGTTTATTTGCAACTTTGAGAAGGTTATATGACCTCCCAGACACAAAGTAGATGATTTTCTACAGAGGAAAGAAAAAACAGCCAGATATGCAGGGCTCAGTTAAATACTACATTCTCTAGTTAAGCCAGCACAAATCTTCATTTGCCTCCTTAAAGAAAGACAAAGTCTTGATGAAGATCAGGCAGGAAAAGAGCCCTTGCGTCAATCCCAGTGGATTTAGGTAGTAAACCTGAAGATGACTAATTGGTTGAGGTACTAGAGCAGTGGTACTCAACTTTTAAGAACTTACTTCATAGAATTGCTTTGCAGAGACCTGTATGATCATTCCACAATGCTCTGACCTGACCTGAGATGTCTGTGTTGAATGCAAATCATTCAAGATACTCCATCTTTACAACTCCATTACAGACAATGTAGCTCTTCTTCTTCTTCTCCCTCCTTCTCCTCCACCACTATGCAAAAGGGAGTGGGCTTTTTCAACTCACCTCCCCAGTTTCTGAAATGTCCCCTTTTCTTGTCTCTCTTCTGTCTGTTTCTGCGTGGTAGGGGTGGGGCATTTCTCTTCATTACTTTTCTGGTTTCTGGGAGAACATAGGAATGGATGGATCTCAGTGATTCTTTCCTTCACATCAGGAGTGGGAGGAATAGTACAGTTTCCAGAGGGCAAATTCCAAACTACACAGTCTGGGAGGTACAGTAAAAGGGCAATTATGAAGAACAGGCTTCTGTTTTGATCTCTGCATTAGAGCATGCTCAGTGTCTCTTTCGATTTTCTAACATAGGGAGTGGCTTTTTCCCAGGCTGACTCAAAAGAAATCAGCCCGAGGAGAAATTTTGAAGGGGATGTGTGGCTTAAAACAGCTTTTCTCTGATTGGCAGTCTGAAAACACAGTTCCATGCTGCAAAACTTTTTTTTTTTTTAAACTCTTTGGCTGAGCCCTCTACCCAGCTTTCTGGAGCTGTATTTTAAAAAACAAACTGTATGCTTATTACACTTTTACTGAGGGGAAAATTGTTTTTAATGAATGGAGTTGTGAAAAAAAATCTGATGGATGTAATATCCACCAACATATGAAACAGTCCAAGGGTGTACTATTGGATCATACATAATGTTATTTATATAACCCACATTTATTTTAGACATCTGAAAACTAATGCTGCTAGTTAGACCAGTGAGCATTTTAGATCTCATATTTTCTGTTACCATTCTACAAGAAAAAATATCTGTTTTATAGACTAAGCTTTTTACAAACTAATGTACTGGCATTTTCAAAACATTATATTTAAAATATTATTTTAATCCCTGAACCTGCAAATTCTTATGCAGGTGAGTAACTTAGTTTATGAGCAATCCCATTGAAATCAATGGAATTATTCATGTGCTGAAATTTACTTACCTGAGTAGCATTAGTAAGATTGGATCCGTAATATTTTCTGGATAGCCAAGTGAAATAATCTTTAAGGTGTACATCCTGGGGTTTTTGAAGGCTCAAATGGAAGTGAGGCATCCAACTCTGTCTCTCGTGGTGGGACTATATGATTAGTCCATAGCAGTGGCGTAAGTGTAGGCCTGGGCTTTTGGAGGATGAAGTTAATTTTACTGAAAGTCTTTCTTCTGATAATTTTGTTGTTTAAAGTGAAATACAGAAGGAATACAAATAATTGAGTATAAGACTGACAATTTCTACTAAATGTTTTGATGTGAACTCTTACATATAAACAAACAAACCCCATTGTTAAAGACTGTGAAAGGCTAACGTACGTTAAATTGTGTAGCGAGACAATTTATCATTGAAATTTCAGTTTTGAAATAAAGTGTACATAAAGGTAACTTTTACAATAAATGGCAAAGGCCAAAAACAGTCATTTGGAACAGATTATTATTAATGAGACCAATAGCATAGCCATCTATTTCTATACCCAAAATGAGACTAGTCCAAATTGTAAGCTTAGTTTTCAGTATTATTGGGAGAGGCTGTTGGTGATGTTTTTGTGAAGCCTGCCATGGAGGTGAAATTCCCAGCTGCCCTCTTAGGGCAGATTAACTGCCCTGTTGCAGGAGCAGCACAAAGCAGCCAAAAGCAAAATCCTTACTCTTTGGGCACTAGTTCAGTATCACAGCATTAGAAATGGATGATCTATTTTCCTAAGACTGACAACTGATGACTTTGAACAGAAAATTAAAAAGTAAAACTATGTTTGAAAATAGGAGTAATAATTTTAGAACTGAACTACCTGAAAATTATTCAGGCAGACAGCAATGTGATCTTAAGCATTCATTTTGCATTAATCAACTTTGCCTAAGATAAAATGCTGACAGATGGTAGCTATTCATTTTAACAGTGACAGGATTTCTTTACATTTTTTCTGTATAAACCCCCTCACAGACTTCACTCCAAAAAAGTTTTATTCTTTAATTTGTTCAACATGCATGAAAAGCCCTGATTCTGATCTTGTACTGCTGTAAATCAGGAGTAGCTCCTTTGAAATCAGTAAAATTGTACTGGTGTAAAATTGTAAGTGAGATCAAAATCAGATCCTCAAAATAAGATTTTGGAATTGTAGGGGGTGGAGGGAAGGCATTTGCTGTTGGCTGTTTTCTTATTTTAAAGCTAATTCTATTTTCTAAAGCTAATTTATCCTGCGATTTTCATTCCTGGTCATCCCAAAGTTTATCCCTGTTGTGTGGCAGAAAGTGAATGAATAGGATCATCTGCTTGGCCCTAGAAAGAGCTCTAGTAGCTAACGTTAGCTTCCTGTTATGAAGTTACACACTATCCCTTCATTATTTTTTTTTTGATTATTACATTCTTATGAGGGCCCTTTATTACTTGACATGTCGAGACCCAGAACGCAAAGTTATATGTTATAATTAATAGTAGCAGAAATTATATTCTAGTCAACGGGTTTTGGATCTAATTAGAGTGCTGGTATGGAATGCCAGTCACCTGTGTGATATATAACTGTAGCTTTTCTGCTTTTCTTCTTTTTTATGATTTTTAGAGTACCTGGGAAAATCCCTCCCCCCACTTTTTTAACCTAAAATATATTTTATGTATCAGCTAAAGTATTGGTATTTACATTGCTCTGAGTAAAGTCTAATGAAATCCTGCATTATGATTCAGTATTTCCACACTTATCATTTTAATACGTATTTTACCTATCCTCTTGAACTGATGTCTTGTATCTACTTAATTTCTAGATTAGTCATTGGTTTAGTTTCTGTTTTCAAATTACAAACATATACTGTACTATGTTATAAAGAATGTGATATCTTTTTGATTTTATCCTGATTCCAGTTCATAATGCTTGTTTTATGTTTCAAGGGAAAAGGAGCAAATCTTCCAATCTGTGCCCTATAACTAGAGCATTCTTGATATTTGAAATCAGTGTTGCTCCTTTCCTAATTACAAATTATTTTAAACCTAAAAATATAAATCTTGCAATTTTTTGTCAGCTACTTGGGCTGTTCATTATTTGGATTAACGGCTTCATTTTTCAGTGGCATGAATATCTAGCTTTTTTAATATGTACTTAAGACTTGGCTGGATTTTGTGAATAGTATATAGTGAAAAGTATTTTTATGGAATGCAAACTGTGTTATGATGTCCACATGAACTTTATGGTTTTCACTCTCTTAATACCGGCTTAGTCCAAAAACCATTAAAGTTAATGGGAGTCTTTCCACTGAATTCAGTGGGCTTTGGATCAAACACTTAAGAGACCAGAACAGACCAGGAGCCTGACTGTTAGGATAGTCAACTATTCTGTCTAAGGGCTAGTCTACCTGAGGTTTTTAAGCCACTGGGCTAGACTACTTTGGTGCAGGTCTCAATCCCAGGTCCTCAGGGTTCATGGGAGAAGCCACGCTCCAACCCGTCCACCTGGCAGCTTGCTGACAATTGCTTACCTGGGACCCATGAAGCCCAGCTCCAGTGTGGGGCTGTGCCCCTGAGGTCTGATTGGCAGAATCCCAGAGTGGTTGACTGGCTGCTGGCTGTACTTAAGCCAGTGGCAGGAACTGGAAGTTATCTAAACAACTGGGCTACACCCTGCTCTCAACTATGTGCCTCCTACTCTCAGTCCTGATCATCTGACATTCCAACCTAGTGTAACTCCTGGAATCTAATTGGTGGTTCTGATCTCCAGTTTGTCTCCTGCTTTCCTGATCTAGCTGACTCTTCACTTCTGTTTCATGACTGTGGACTCTGGCTCTGACTACTAGGCTTGGCTGCCCACAAGCTGGCCATGACATGTACTCTGAGGGATTGCACTGGTGGAATATTACACCAGTGTTTTTCACACAAGGATGGACTACAAGCTGTCAGGAACAGTAACCCTGATGAAGCCACAGCATACCTGGTGGCTGAGCTTTGTGACTTTGTCCTGACCCTCAACCATTTCAGGTTTGGGGACAACTTATACCGTCAAGTCAGAGGCACTGCTGTGGGTACCTGCATGGCCCCATAGTATGCCAACATTTTTATGGCTGACTTAGAACAACACTTCCTCAGCTTTCGTTCCCTAGTGCCCCTCCTCTACTTGCACTACATTGATGACACCTTCATCATATGGACCCTTGAAGAATTCCACCTGGATTTCAACAGTTTCCACCCCACGATCAACCTCAGCCTGGACCAGTCCACACAAGATATCCACTTCCTGGACACTACAGTGCAAATAAGTGATGGTCATATAAACACCACACTGTACCAGAAACCTACTGACTGCTATACTTACCTACATGCCTCCAGCTTCCATTCAGGACACATCACATGATCCGCTGTCTACAGCCAAGCCCTAAAATACAACTGCATTTGCTCCAATCCCTCAGACAGACACAAGCACCTACAAGATCTTTATCAAGCATTCTTAAAACTACAATACCCACCTGGGGAAGTGAGGAAAGAGATTAACAGAGCGAGATGGGTACCCAGAAGTCACCTACTACAAGCCAGGCCCAACAAGGAAAATAACAGAACACCACTGGCCATCACGTACAGCCCCCAGCTAAGACCTCTCCAGTGCTCATCAACCATCTACAGCCTATCCTGGAAAACAAGCCCTCACTCTCACAGACCTTGGGAAGCAGGCTAATCTCGCTTACAGACAGCCCCCCCAACCTGAAGCAAATACTCACCAGCAGCTACACACCACAGAAACACTAACTCAGGAACCTATTCCTGTAACAAACCCCATTGCCTACTCTGTCCCCATATCTACTCTAGCGACACCATCAGAGGACCCAATCACATCAGCCACAACATCAGGGGCTCATTCACCTGCACATCTATAATGTGATATATGCCATCAGGTGCCAGCAATGCCCCTCTGCCATGTACATTGGCCAAACCAAACAGTCTCTGTGTAAAAGAATAAATGGACACAAGTCAGACATCAGGAAAAGTAACATACAAAAGCCAGTAGGAGAACACTTCAATCTCCCTGGACATTCAATAATAGATTTAAAAGTAGCCATCCTTCAGCAAAAAAAACTTTAAAAACAGACTGCAAATAGAAACTGCAGAGCTACAATTCATTTTCAAACTCAACACCATTAATTTGGGCTTGAATAGGGACTGGTAGTAGCTGGCTCACTACAAAAGCAATTTTCCCTCTCTTGGTATTGACACCTCCTCATCAATTATTGGGAGTGGACCATGTCCACCCTGATTGAATTGGCCTTGTCAACACTTGTTCTCCACTTGTGAGGTAACTCCCTTCTTTTCATGTGCCAGTATATTTATGCCTGCATCTGTAATTTTCACTCCATGCATCTGAAGAAGTGGCTTTTTTTTAAACCACAAAAGCTTATGCCCAAATAAATCTGTTAGTCTTTAAGGTGCCACCGGACTCCTCATGTGTTTTTGTTGATACAGACTAAACCCTCTGACACTGGTGGAATGACATCAGTGTAGCTACAGTCCTGACATAGACAAGGCCTAACACAGTGGCCTTCCCACATAGTTATAAAGTAATATATTGAGGGATATTTTTTCTTGATCCCAGAGTAAATCTGAAATCATAAAAATGAATAACTTGTCTAATTTTACCATGGCTAGTACAAATGCAGATCCTATTCATATTAATAGGTGTCTAATCCTTTTGCACATCTGATTAAGCTACTTTCCTCAATAACATCCTGTGGCAGAGAGTTGTGCAGGTTAATGGAATGTGTGAAAATGTAAAGTCTTCCAGAAATAATTGTTCTATTTTTCATAATTTCCACTTGTATTAAAGTATTCTTCCATGCTTCTAATCACTTTTGTTACCTTTCTTTGTATACTTACTATGTCTGCCTGTCTTTCTTTGGATGAGTTGGTTAATTCTGAATGCAGTATACAAGATGAGTCTATACCATTAACATATAGAAAGGCACTGTAATATTTTCTGTATTCCTCTCTTGCTTTCCCTCCTTACTACATCCTAACTTTTTAATAATGATTTTTTGACCACAGCTATGCATTGAGTAGATGTCCTCAATGAGCTGTCCACTAAGATACCCAAGGGCTAGATTCACCCATCTGCTCAAAGAAGTTAGCAGGAAAGGACTGTTTTACTTTGAGGAGGTCAGTGCATCCTCTAACAACCATTTTCTCACCACTGCACTGCCACCTCCATTTTGAGCACACTGGCCTACAACCTCTTCATTATTATGTCCAGAAAAACTATTTAGATCATTTTAGAATTTTCCAAAATGTACGTTGTTATTTTCTACCTGAGCTTACTGGCAGAGGTAGATGACAAAGCGAATAAAGGTTAGGAGGTTTAAAATTCGGAAATAGTAAATAGTTTATTCTGTAATGTATGGACATATGTAGAATGTTTGGTGTGGTATAGTGTAAAGGTCTTAAAGGCATGAATTTGGTGGGCTTTGCTTGTCCTGAATAATGTGGACATCCCAGAAACCATGTTAATAAAACTTTATAATGAATCACACCATCATGTCTTCCCTAAATATACTGTATACACATAGGGTATAGGGTGGAGATATCATGTGATGCATTATATTTCATATCTCTATAATTTATTTATCATGGACCTGGGGTTGCCTAACTGCATGTTGATCAATAATCTGCCAGAGCCAGGACTACTTATATTTCAAACTTCTGTTCAGCTTCAAACAGACACATTTTGTATTTCTTTAAAGACAAGAATACAAGTGTTCCGTCTTTTCCTCCAAATGCAGAATTATTCTCCAAAATTATACTGGCCTGAGGTGCAGGAAACTCATTGTTTACTCTTAGACCAGTATAGGTTTGAGGTACAATATCTTGCAAAACATTTGGGAGTAGGGTTGTCACATGTCTGGTTTTCGACCAGACTTCATAGTCGAAAAGAGACCCTGGCAGCTCAGGTCTGCACCACTGACTGGGCTGTTTAAAGTCTGGTCAGCGATGCAGCAGGGGCCTGGGGCTAAAGCAGGCTCCCTGCCTGCGCTAGCTCCGAGTGGCTCCCAGAAGAGGCCATCAGGTCCTTGCAGCCCCAAGACATATGGACAGCCAGGGAAGCTCCACACAGTGCCCCTGCCCCGAGTGTCAGCTCTGCAGCTCCCATTGGCTGGGCACCATGACTGGGAGCTGCGGGGACTGCCTGCGGGCATGAGGGCAGTGTGTGGAGACTCCCTGGCCACATGTGGAACACGTGACTTATGAGGAGAGGCTGAGGGAACTGGGATTGTTTAGTCTGCAGAAGAGAAGAATGAGGGGGGATTTGATAGCTGCTTTCAACTACCTGAAAGGGGGTTCCAAAGAGGATGGCTCTAGACTGTTCTCAGTGGTAGCAGATGACAGAACAAGGAGTAATGGTCTCAAGTTGCAGTGGGGGAGGTTTAGGTTGGATATTAGGAAAAACTTTTTCACTAGGAGGGTGGTGAAACACTGGAATGCGTTACCTAGGGAGGTGGTGGAATCTCCTTCCTTAGAAGTTTTTAAGGTCAGGCTTGACAAAGCCCTTGCTGGGATGATTTAATTGGGGATTGGTCCTGCTTTGAGCAGGGGGTTGGACTAGATGACCTCCTGAGGTCTCTTCCAACCCTGATATTCTATGATTCTATTAGCATGGCACAGCCGACCCTATGGATACCAGTAAGGCAAAAGTCTCCAATGACTGGGCACATGCACACCTAGAATGGAATGGACATAAGCAACACATCTCGAAGAACAACAGTTACAAAAGGTAACTGTTTTTTTTTGCCATTAGAAATTTGGCAACCCACTTTGGGAGCTTTAGACAGTTGGAAATGAGAGAGGCCAAGCTTTCTAATAATATATACTTTGCATCCAACGCAGGAAGATCCCAATAAACTGGATCTTAATATTGCAATATTATGCAAAGAAAAATCTACGTTAGGTAATATTTAGAGGTTTTAAAATTCTATTAGTCATCTAATTTTTCTGTCCTTCATAGCCTGAATATTTGGACTCATAGTATCTAACACACTTGGCTTTAGAAGAAAATGACACAAACTAGTGCCAATACAAATTTTGAAATTGTCGAAACATTCCCAGTAATTTTTTTCTGTAAAATATACAGCATATACATCATATATTGTGGTATGATACAGAGATGTTGCTGGCACTAATTTGGAATGACCTGCATAAATCAGTTGAGCCATTGATTAGTGGCTATCCCAGACACCTGTATTAAAGCCTTTTGCCACTTTTTGATGTTTTTCTGATGCCTATTGTATTATATAAATTACTTTCCCCACCAGCAAAGTATAGTTACATCTGGAAAGAAATCCAGTATCTGTCAGACAGCATACAGCAACGCTGCAAATTAGTTGAGGACAGGAAGTGAACTGTATTCAGTTAAAACCAAAGAGGGAAGATAAGTAAGCAGAATATACTTTACCCACATTGGAGTTGGGGTAGAATACCGTGGCTAGCATCTCTGCTCTTCACAAAAGTGCTAGGGTCTTTTTAGTGACCACAAGTGGCCAGGATTTCAGTTTTACATTTAATCTGGAAAATAGCACTCCAGACAGCACAGTGTCACCTAATATCATGCTAACATATTGTTTCAGTTCTGACTTAGAGAGAAGATGCCATTTAATCAGTCACTAATACAAGTTCTTTAGCACCTTCTGTTTTCCTTAGATATTTCCAACTTATGTGCTGACCAGGCTCATGGTATATCTGCTATTACCCTGTTTTCCTAATAGCTTTTTGTGAGTAATGTTATTACAGGCCTTTTGAAAGTCTGAATAAAGTATACCCACCATTTTCCTTTTATCTGATTTATCTCTGACAGTGCCTCATCTTCACTACCTGTAAAAAAGCAATGCCAGGATAGGTGATTCCTCATCATTCTCTATAATGAAGATCTTCACAAACAAATCATTTAGTTTCTTTGCAGTCTCCTTGTTCCCTTCGATTGCCCGCTTTACACTCTGATCTTCTAGCAGACCCAGTGACAACAACGAGAGCTTTCTATTTCAGATGCACTTAAGGAATTTCTTATTGTTTGTCTTTATATTCTTAGCTATTTGTTCGTCAGATTTCCTCTTATCTGTCTTAATCTCGACTTTGCCTGCTGAAGTTTATATTCCTGTCTAATAAGAACTGGAAGTGAGAATAATATGTGATTTCCATTCTGCAGCTGAGTTAGTAGAAGTTTAGACCTACTATCAGCATTATTTGTAATAATTGTTAGGATGAAAGAAAGATATATCCACAGAGGGTCTAATTCTTCTTCTGCTTATACTAATTTTACATCAGTGTAACCACTTCACAGTGTTTAAAACGGTGAGTTATCCCACTGTGAGAGGATAATCAAGGCCAATCAGTAAGAAGCATTTATTTAAACATTTTCTTTTGTTAAGGTTAAAGGATATTTCTGCTAAAAGTTTAGTTATCTTGTATTTCCTCTAAGCACCATAACAATATTTCTTTTAAACTGAATAACAGGTTTTCTGTATCATAAAGATATTATTTATCTATTTGGGATACTGTTAAAAGTCTTCTGCCTGGAACAAATTTAGTGATGTAACATAGTCAACTGAATAATTCTTCTCTATATATGATGTTCTGTATATCACGTAAGGCAGAATTTTTTTAAAAAAAGGGATAATCTGAGAACATCTGCAATTTTTTTATTTATGGAAAAGAATATCCCATTTTTAATTAAAGATGAAATTTAAGAATGATAAATGGAACCATTACCTAGTAGCAGCTAGTTTGCAGGCATTTTTTCCTCCTGTTCTGAGATTGCTGCAGTGCCTTTGGCTTTTCTGAGCAAATGCATTTCATACTCGTGACAGAATAGTTGTAACTCACTAACATGAAACAGTTATCATGCATAGCAACATCTCTATGTTTAAACCCTGAGGAATAGAATTATTTTAAACTGTGCATATGCAGAAATTTCTTGGTAATCAATTTTATTTTAAAAAAACAGCTAAAAGTTTTATCTGCCAAGTACATTCAGATAAATGGTGCTAAAGATATTAAAATTATGCAGGAAGATGAGATGAATTTCAAGGTATGGTGTAACAAAGAACTTTTCTCTTTAAAGTGAAAGGGTTCCTAAATTTTCTTTGAAGGAGAACTTTGCTTGTTATAGCTATACTAAGTTAGCATAGTTGCAAGAATGCTGAAATTAGATTTTATTTCAGAAGGAAACATACTATATCATACTGTTTACAATGCCAGACATAACTTCTGTCTGCCTTGTACCTACTGACAAACTGAAATGTACACTTTAAACCTGTTCTCCTTCAATTACGCTGCTTGCATCTTGACTCCCATTGACTGGAGTTGATGTGGGGAAGTTAATAGATGGACCAAGAATGGTGTGAATTTAACATTCAGAGAACTAATTTACATGAGCATTTGTTCTCACAAACAGCTCTACAATTCCCTGCTACAGTGTTTTAAGGGTATATTGGTTGGCCTGCTGATGAAGACATTTCAGAATTGATTTCTTCTGAATCCAGCCCTAAAATTATTTTTGTAATATAGACAAAATTAGTACTGGAATCAGTCCTGAACTCTTAAATAGTGCATCAGTTATAGCTTATATAAGAACTGCTATAATGGGTCAGACCAGGTCCATCTTGCCCAATATCCTGTCTCTGACAGTGACCTCTACCAGAGCTTCACTGGAAGTGTACTGAACAGCGCAATTATGGAGCGATCCACCCCTGTCTTCCACTCCCAGCTTCTGGTAGTCAGAACCCCAAACATGGGGTTGCGTCCCTGATCATCTAAGCTAAAAGCCATTGATGACTTATCCTCCATGAACATATCCAATTCTTTTTTGAACCCAATTATGTTATTGGCCATCACAACATCCCATGGCAATGAGTTCCACAGGCTTGTTGTGTGGAAAAAGTATTTTCTCTTGTTTGTGTTAAACCTGCTGCCTTTTAATTTCATCAAGTGACCCCTGGTAGTTTTGTATTGTGTGAAAAAGTAAATAATACTTCTTTATTAATTTTTTCCACACCATTAATTATTCTATAGACCTCTATCATATCCCCCCTCAGTCCTCTGTTTTCTAAGCTGAACAGCCCTAATCTTTTGAGACTCTCCTCATATGAAAGCCGTTCCGAACTCTTGGCCATCTTTGTTGCCCTTCTCTGAACCTTTTCCAGTTCCTCTATATTCTTTATGTGACAGGGGCCACCAGACTTGGACACAGTATTGAAGGTGTAGGTGCAGTGGCAATATGGTATTTTCTGTCTTACTTTCTATCCCTTTCCTAATAGTTCCTAACGTAGTGTTTTCTTTTTTTACTGCTGCTGCACATTGATCTGAAGTTTCCAGAGAACTATCCGTGGTGATTTTAAGATCTTTCTTGGGTGGTAACAACTAATTTAGAATCCATTATTGTACATGTTGCTTATGTATAGTTGATGCTGGTAAATCAAGTGCCAAGGCTATAGGTGTTAGCTAAGAATTGACAAACTCATAACTGGAAACCAAGCCAGCTCACCTATGTGTTAGTTTTGTTCAGAATAGGTATTAATCTTACAAGAATGTATTTAGTGTTTAGACTCTATCAAATGCTTGTAATTTGCTGCATGTGTTAATTTGACTTGTAATGTCCATATTCCATTGCATCGGTCTTCACGGTTGAGGATGTGAGGGAGATTCCCAAACCTGAGCCGTTCTTTTTAGGTGACAAATCTGAGGAACTGTTCCAGATTGAGGTGTCATTAGAGGAGATTTTGGAACAAATTAATAAACTAAACAGTAATAAGTCACCAGGACCAGGTGGTATTCACTCAAGAGTTCTGTAGGAACTCAGATGTGAAATTGCAGGACTATTAATTTTAGTCTGTAACCTATCATTTAAATCAGGTTCTGCACCAAATGACTGGAGGATAGCTAATGTGATGCCAATTTTTAAAAAGGGCTCCAGAGGTGACCCCGTGCAATTACAGGCTGGTAAGCCTGACTTCAGCATCAGGCAAACTGTTTGAAACTAAAGTAAAGAACAAAATTGTCAGACACATAGATGAACATAATTTGTTGGGGAACAGTCAACATGGTTTTTGTAAAGGGAACTCATGCCTCACCAAACTACTAGAATTCTTTGAGGGGATCAACAAGCATGTGGACAAGGGGGATCCAGTGGATATAGTGTATTTAGATTTCAGAAAGCTTTGACAAGGTCCCTCACCAAAGGCTCTTAAGCAAAGTAAGAAGTCATGGGATAAGAGGGAAGGTTCCTTTATGGATTGGTAACTGGTTAAAAGATAGGAAACAAAGGGTAGGAATAAATGGTCAGTTTTCAGAATGGAGAGAGGAAAATAGTACTGGGCCCAGGCCTTATCAACATATTCATAAATGATCTGGAAAAGGGATAAACCGTGAGGTGGTAAAATTTGCAGATGATACAAAACTACTCAAGATAGTTAAGTCACAGGCAGACTGCGAAGAGCTACAAAAGGATCTCTCAGAACTGGGTGGCTGGGCAAGAAAATAGCAGATGAAATTAAATGTTGATAAATGCAAAGTAATGCACACTGGAAAACATAATCCCAACTATACATATAAAATGGTGGCGTCTAAGTTGGCTGTTACCACTCAAGAAAGAGATCTTGGCGTCATTGTGGATAGTTCTCTGAAAACATCCACTCAATGTGCAGCAGCAGTCAAAAAAGCGAACAGAATGTTGGAAATCATTAAGAAAGGGATAGATAATAAGACAGAAAATATATTGCCTCTGTATAAATCCATGGTACGCCCTCATCTTGACTACTGCATGCAGTTGTGTTCGCCCCATCTCAAAAAAGATATATTGGAATTGGAAAAGGTTCTGAAAAGGGCAACAAAAATGATTAGGGGTATGGAATGGCTGCCATATGAGGAGAGATTAATAAGACTGGGACTTTTCAGCTTGGAAAAGAGACAACTAAGGGGGGATATAATAGAGGTCTATGAAACCATGATTGGTGGACAGAAAGTAAATAGGGAAGTGTTATTTACTCCTTCTCATAACACAAGAAATAGTGGCCACCAAATGAAATTAATAGGCAGCAGGTTTACAACAAACAAAAGTAAGTATTTTTTCACACAACGCACAGTCAACCTGTTGAACTCCTTGCCAGAGGATGTTGTGAAGGACAAGACTATAACAGGGTTAAAAAAAAACTAGATAAATTCATGGAGGATAGGTCCACCAATGGCTATTAACCAGGATGGGCAAGGATGGTGTCCCTAGCCTCCGTTTGCCAGAATCTGGGAATGGGTGACGGGGGATGGATCACATGATCATTTCCTGTTCTGTTCATTCCCTCTGGGGCTCCTGGCATTGGCCACTGTCGGAAGACAGGATGCTAGGCTAGATGGGCCTTTGGTCTTAACCAGTATGGCCATTCTTATGTTCATATGCTATAAGAAAATATGCAAGATTTGCTTTATAACTTTGAAAATGTTTGCTCTGAATTTGTGAACCCAGGCATCAGAATTGTGCCCCGCAGCCATCCAAAAGGACTGTAAAAAATTAAGTAGGCCATTATAAGACATAAGCTTTGTTAACTGCGACATCCACTCATGGAGAAGTACATGCAGAAGGCCTTGTCCATCGACTTGAATGCTGGAAGAGGGAAATAAAAATAATTGACATGAAGGTTTTTTTAATCTCTTTTGCTGTTTGAATTTTCACAGGGCCAGAAATATTAAACTGAAGCCAGAGATCCCTAGGGGTTGCCTCTGGGTCCTCCGTGGAAGATATTTTGAATAGACAGATCTCTACAACTCTATCACTTTTAGGATTTAGGTTGCAATTCCTTTGTGTGTATATGTTTGCTTGCTTTAACCTGTAAATAACTTTATTTCTTTTTCCTAGTTAATAAACCTTTAGGTAGTTTATTACAGGATTGGCTAGAAGAGTTGTCTTTGGTGTAAGATCTAGGATACCAATTGATCTGGGGTAAGTGACTGTTCTCTTGGGTCTGGAAGCAACCTGAATATATTGTGATTTTTGGTGTAAGTGACCATTTATCACTAAATCCTTCTTGCCTGGTGGCAAGATAGATTAGAAAGTCTAGGGGGACTGTCTGTGATTCCATGGAAAGACGGTTATAGTGATCCAGGAGTTCACGTTTGTCACTGGCTTCAGTGGTGGATTAGCCATGAGGCCCAGATCCAGGGGCCCCCGCCAACTGGGGGGCCCCAGGCTGCCCCCGTCCCCAGCAGAAGCCGCGGGTCAGGGGAAACTACTGCAACATCCTCCAACCTGCCCTGTCCGCGGCACGTTTTTGCTGTAGGGACCCACAAGATTACATATATTTCCACCCCTACCATATTCAATTTCATAGGGTGATATAAGGATAGCTGATGTGGTTCTAGGAGAGTTTAAAGGAGTAAGGATTTTGAATTGGCCAAGATGGCTGTCTCTGTGTTGTTCAAGCATGCCTATTCTGTGGTCACTTCTGGTTAATTTAGGTTGTCTCAATGTCTATCTTAAGAATTAGTTATTTCAATGATAAATAATACAAATCATTATTATTAATTGCATTATCATAGTGCCTGCCTCTCTAATTTATCAGCACTCTTTCAAATTCGGAAACTAGCTGTGGATTCTGAAAACAGGGTCCCCCTTCTAGGATTTAAAGGCTTGTGTAAACTATGGGTATTGCATAATACCCTAGTGTTTCTTGAGAAGGATTGAAGCAGAGGGAGCCACTGGTTTGCCCAGTCCACACTTTAAGGAACTACCTGGTTGCAAGGTTTTGGAGATGAGAAAGTTGATTGATTCCCAGGGATGGGCCGTTTCATTTTTCTTTGGCTATCTCTAGATCAGTTTGGAATCCATTCCAGGTTACTTAATCTCAGTTGCAAAGGTCCCTCTTACTTTAGCATGTTCTGGAGTTTTGATTTCAGAAGCCCTTCCATCCTGGGCACTGAACGTTTGGATTTGAAGCCAGAGCATTATACAGCTTGACCTGGGAGGTGAATTCTCCATGTTGTTGCAAAAAGGAGGTCTTTGAATTTGCCAGCAGCAGGACTGGCTCTGGGTACCAGCTTGGGGCGGCACAATTCCAGGGGCGGCATTAGAATCATAGAATATCAGGGTTGGAAGAGACCTCAGGAGGTCATCTAGTCCAACCCCCTGCTCAAAGCAGGACCAATCCCCAATTTTTGCCCCAGATCCCTAAATGGCCCCCTCAAGGATTGAACTCAGAACCCAGGGTTTAGCAGGCCAATGCTCAAACCACTGAGCTATCCCTCCACCACACCACTGCTTGCTTGGGCAGTTGCATTTGCGCTCTCGGAGCTTGGGGCGGCAATTTTTTTGCTTGGGGCGGCAAAAAACCTAGAGCAGGCCCTGGCTAGCAGATAGATATTTTCTGCACGAGAAGAATATTCAGGCTTTTTTCGCTGATACTGGGTGAATTTATCCAAATTAGATTTGAACATCTTGAATCTTGATATTCTAATGTAGTACACCTTTTGATATTTTTTCTGCTGTGTAAAGGAAGGGTGAGTGCAAAAAAGCCATGGGCTGGTTACTTCCTATATTGAATAGTCCATTGCTAATGTGGGAGGAATATTAATAGGAAGAAGAAGAATCTACATGCTTTCATAGCTGTGCATGCTATTGGGAAGATCTTTAACATTCACAAAGTAAGTTTGAACATTTATGTAGATGAGATACGTATTCAGTTTCATGATGGATTCGATCTACCCTGAGAACGGTCTCTTATGTGACAAATGTGCCCAAGACAGGTCTGAGACGGAATCCTGGAAAATAGTTGTAGGAACATATGGTAAAGCCTCTATCTGAAGTAGTTGTTCAGTTGGGCAAGGGCAATCTGTGTCTACTGTTTGTATTTTTTCTTGTTTAAAGTTGTGGTATTTTCCTCCCCTTCTCTCAGATATCATGTCTGTCTCACGATGTGACAGTGTCAAATAATTAATACTGTTGTGGCTTTAAATTTCAAACTAAGTTGTCAATATTTGAATAATATAGGTAGGGAAGTTACTCGGGGGAAAGTTGCCTTTGGAGAGAAGAACAGAGACTGGTGGGAAGACACTGTGTTAACCCAGAAAATTAATGGTCAGATATAGCCAGGCTTTTCTTCAAGGAAGTCTGAATCACCATTACAGATAAAATGCTTTTTTTTTTCTTGGTTATTATATTTTAGTGAGAAGATAGCTAATTTAATTGTTTTTTCCCCCATGTTGGTGACATTTAAAATGGAAACCAAGATTTGTTGGGGGTGGTTGTAAAAGCTTGTTGAAATCTTTTGTACATGCCAAAATATGTTTTATTAATTTAAGCTAGCCAAAGAATACTTGTGCCTTTGTAAAAGTATTTTTCATTTAAAGAAAAAAATAATCCTTCTGAGCTGTGAAATTAAATGCAAGACAAAATAAAAGATGCGGAGACTTTAGCTGGTGTTTTATTAAAAATCCTGTCGAAGGGTACAATAATGCAGAAATATTTATAACAACACGAATAGTAATGTTTCTGTTATTACTTGACTTCTTTTTACTTTTGTAAGCTTTTTTAAGATCAGTGTTGATGTGTGATAGTATACAATTAAAGGTTTTGTTTTTCTAATTTTGGTTAGTTGACTGTGGGAAAAAATTTTCATCTTTATTTTAACAACTTTTCATAGAAGTGTGTTGTATTTTCCACTCTAAAAGCCATTAAGATACTTTCAATATGAAAGTAATTGAATTCAAAATTTTTACTCTTCTGACATATGACAGTATTTGTGTGGTGGTGGCACTTGTCCATTTCAGATTATTCTCTGGCTATGAATATTATACAATTTCTTGTTAGTGAATTACAGTATGATGTATGGCATACTTGAAATGGTATATGAACAGAATATAGTGGGGAAATTGCAATTTTTTGTTTTGTTTTACCTCTCAAACTTTCATACCTTTTGGAGATTGGGGGAAGTAATGTAACAAGCAACTCAAAAAAAGCATAAGGGTAACCTTGAAAAATTACAGGGAAATTTCCACAACAGATACACTAGTAATGCTGGTTTAATAATGATTTCCTGTCATGAACTATTTTTATCATATGCCTGCTCTCTGACGTGGCATTCTATTTAACGTTTTTGAGAGCCATGTTTTAATCAGATTAAGCTCAAGGAAACCGATAGGTATCTGTTTGGCTCATGGCTTCTGCTTCTGTTTCTTATTTAGTCATAAGACTATTGTTGCTGGAATCTTTTTAAAACACATTTGCTTGAATTGTAGCAGGAGTGCAGCTTATACTGTGTAAGTCTTAAGGCTGTGTGTCAGTGGTTTTCATGATATATGCACAAAGTGCATTACAGATTTTTTTTTTGTAAATTTAAGAAGACTAATACAAAATGTGTTTCTTTCCTCTAGGTGATTAAATAGCTAAAAATAACCATCTATTTTTAGTTTCAAACATACTGATGTTTCTTAGGAACAAACTAACCAAAAACAATGTTAGGAAAGACTGATACTGAATAATACTGCATTCTAATCTCCTTATGTAAAACAAAAATCCTTAATAAAACAGCAGATATTCTGAAGTCATTTTATCTGGTATGCAACATGAATAATCTGTTTCATACGTTAGATGTCATGATTATAAAATGTTACTCTTAATAAAACTATTTTAACTTCAATATTTTTATGTAGTCATTTTATTAAGTTAAATCAAGCAAAAAGTTTATGAGCAAGATTATTAGTTATGTTGTCCAATCCTTTTTGTGCATTGGACATTCAGGAACTGATCCAACAAGGTGCTGAGTGTTTTCTATGAGCTGGTGACTACTCTTGACTCCTAGTGAACTTAGTGCCTCACCGAATGTTGTTGGCACACTGCAAGATTAGGGTCATGGGGCTGGATTTTAAAAAAGCAGTGTCTGTATTTGTGCTCATAATTTTAAGTGCACAAATTAAGTAAATACGTGGCTAATGACCCATTTGGCATGTGCAAATACAGATTTTTGCTCTCACAGAAAATAAAGGCTGTGTTGATAACCTTTTTTAAAAGTTTTGTTTATACTGTATATACCTCCATTGAAGCATTTACTTGATTGATATTCTGGAAATCCAGCAACCAAAGAGCTAATACATGTAATTTGTTTCTTTACAAGAACGCATTATTAAGGATCTACAACCTATCCTGAAGGATGACCCAACACTCTCACAAATCTTGGGAGACAGGCCAGTCCTTGCCTACAGACAGCCCCGCAACCTGAAGCAAATACTCACCAACAACCACATACCACACAACAGAACCACTAACCCAGGAACCTATCCTTGCAACAAAGCCCGTTGCCAACTGTGCCCAAATATCTATTCAGGGGACACCATCACAGGGCCTAATAACATCAGCCACACTATCAGAGGCTCGTTCACCTGCACATCCACCAATGTGATATATGCCATCATGTGCCAGTAATGCCCCTCTGCCATGTACATTGGTCAAACTGGACAGTCTCTACGTAAAAGAATAAATGGACACAAATCAGATGTCAAGAATTATAACATTCATAAACCAGTCGGAGAACACTTCAATCTCTCTGGTCACGCAATTACAGACATGAAGGTCGCTATCTTAAAACAAAAAAAAACTTCAAATCCAGACTCCAGCGAGAAACTGCTGAATTGGAATTCATTTGCAAATTGGATACTATTAATTTAGGCTTAAATAGAGACTGGGAGTGGCTAAGTCATTATGCAAGGTAGCCTATTTCCCCTTGTTTATTTCCTAACGCCCCCCCCCGCCCCCCCCAGACGTTCTGGCTAAACTTGGATTTATGCTGGAAATGGCTCACCTTGATTATCATACACATTGTAAGGAGAGTGGTCAGTTTGGATGAGCTATTACCAGCAGGAGACTGAGTTTGTGTGTGTGTGGGGAGGGGGGGTGAGAAAACCTGGATTTGTGCTGGAAATGGCCCACCTTGATTATCATGCACATTGTAGGGAGAGTGATCACTTTAGATAAGCTATTACCAGCAGGAGAGTGGGGTGGGAGGAGGTATTGTTGCATGGTCTCTGTGTATATAATGTCTTCTGCAGTTTCCACAGTATGCATCCGATGAAGTGAGCTGTAGCTCACGAAAGCTTATGCTCAAATAAATTGGTTATTCTCTAAGGTGCCACAAGTACTCCTTTTCTTTATACTAAAATTAGTTGTCCTTAAAAAATGGGCGTTAACTCATTATGCAAGGAAATTCTAAGGGAAAAAATAAAAATAATTTTATTTAACGTAGTAATAATTTCTCTTTCTAAATTTTGAAACCACAAAATAGAAAGTACATATAGGATCAAATTCTTCTCTTGAATGTCTCCCCTCAGATCACACTGGAGTAAGTGGGGTTTGTACATGTGTATCCAAGGGCAAAATTTTAATCTTCAGTAATTTATGCCGTCCTATTGCTTGTTTTTTAAAATAATATAGACAAATTAAAACACAGCTTTTTAAAATAAGTTTCATGTGAAAATAATAGGTATGGTAGATTTAAACATAATAATATGCTGATTTCAGTGCCTTACCAGAATGTCTTTTAGACTGTGATAGGGCATATGTGATGGTTACTGATTTGCTGGTAGGATGCAGTCAATTGAACTGGCATAGTACCATATATTAGTCTAAATAGTGATTGACTATGTTAACCAGTATGGAGAGATGTGTGCTATACAATATGATACTACATATAGCAAGGCTAGAGGAAGCACCCATAATTTTAATTTGGGTACTTGGGGCACTGACATAAATTTTTTGAAGCATTTCTCAAATCTTGTTCCTCTGGTTTTATTGTACCATTGCCTGAAAGCATTTCAGGCAAAATGATCTTTGGAAAATGGCTTATGTAGTGATGATGTTTTTAGGGATGTATTGTAATTTTGCTATACTTGTCAAAAGTTAACATTGGTGAAATATTTCATACATATGCTGTAGGTTGCATTTCAGGTGAACTTAAATAGTTAGGAGCACAATAAGCAAATGTGTACTTTTTGAAATTTTGACTGAATCTTACAACATTTGTTGAAATCCTTACAAGATATTCATCTATTTGTAGCACCATATAGGTCTGTCTCCCCATCTGTCTCTGTTTTTCATGTAGACTAGGTTCTGATACTTTTTTTTTTCACTTTAGTACTTACTCACTGAGCCCGCTATATTGCCATTTCTATAACAGTTCTTTGTCCTCCAGCTTTTATTGATCATTTGTGATTAAAATACAAGATTTCCTTCAGATGGAAAAACTTTACAAGCAATCAATAGGTTTAGTTTAATTTAGACTTAAATTATTTTTCCTACCATACATAGTTAAATTAACTGAACCCATGTATGTCCTATGAAATAATTATAGTAATAACACAGTGTGAAGCCAAAATCTGAGGAACAGGAAGAAGAATATGGAATATTCTAGTTCAGTGCATTATCTTCTGACATGTAACCTTTCTGCTGGGCCAGATTTATTAAGGAATTTATATGACTTTTATCTTTTATATGTAACTACTCATCTCAGGTTCAGAGTCCCTACCAATAAATCCTTATTTAACAGGATATCCCTGAGACTCTCTCTCTCTCTTTTTTTGTTTTTTGTTTTTGACTAAAATAGTCTCATCTGGTTTAACTAAAATCTTTGCATTACTTGGCGGTGGTTTCTTTTGTATGTGGTGCTTAGAGCTCATTGAAGCTCAAACACTACAGGAAATGCAAATCATGCAAATCATCCTCACACTGACATGTACAGTGGGGTGATTGAATGGCAGTACGTATGGCTCGTGGGCTGACCACATGAAAGGAGTCATTTAAAGACCAGATGAGCTAAAGCTGGGTTAAGTTAGACTATGTGTGAGCTTCAAAGCTTATAGAATAGCATCCTTTTTAAAAATAAAATTTATTTTATTAATAACACCTGCAGCAAGTTTTAATAGTGAGGAAATAGATGGATGCACATTACATTAAATATATGTCATACTTAACTCAGAAGGGAAAACATTGTTTTAAAACTCAGGTATGCCAAAATGTATGTATCATATGTTTTCTTTCATTTTTCTACGCAGGCAAGATTATTGGGCCCTCCATGTATGGGTGTGGGTGGGGGGAAGTTTGCTTAAAGCATTTTCTGTTTTTTGTTTAGACTTTTTAAAACAGCTTTAATTTTATAATATTTTGTAAAAAATATTGTGTCATAGTTTTTTCAGTGCTATTGAGGGGGTCTTTATTAAAAGTTTATCAATTTAATTCAATAGTTGCACATTTATTGGATTCAGTATATGCAGTGGCAGCAAAGAAGAAGTTATGTTGGTTTAAGTTTTCTTTTTTGTTTTTTAACTTGATTTGATTATTGTTTGTGAAACAGGGTTGAATTCAATATGCAGAAAATGTATGAGGACAATTAGAGTAAGGAAAAACATTGAGATATAACTTATTTTCTTACATTAGAATCAAAATCAATGAAGAGTGAACAATTAAAATAAATTAAAAAGAGTCATTTCCACTGCTGCTTGTCACCATTTGTATGGGCACAGGTGACTGTGGTTAGAGAGGCAGTCTTAAGAGGGAGTCTAGAAACATGATTTCCTTTTTCAATTTTACCATTTTTTTTAAAACCTATTAGTTAGGTGCAACACACAACAGAAGGTTGAGAAAAGTGTGTCTAGGACCTGAACCTGTAAACTTTATTGTGAGTAATCATTACTCACACACTTTGCCCCACTGAGTAAGGACATCTATCATTAGTAAGGTTTGCAGGGTCATGAACTATAATACACATTTCCTATTGGGTGTTCTTTCTGATTCATCTTTCTTCAAATCCTGCCCAACTCATCTTTGAACAGATGTTTGTTACTTTTTTTCCTATTGATACCTTTGGCAGTTTGCTTCATGATTTAATCATGTGTGTAATTCTGTGAAATTCTATTTTCATGTCTTGCAGACTAGTTTGCTCCTTTCCTTTAAACTCAGTCCATGGTCTCTTGTTTAGAATAAGATTTCTTTTCAAACAGTTTGTTAAAATAAGTTCATTCCTTTCCTTTATTGTATTGTGTACCTCGGGTCAGCACCAGGATTATGGTGATCTGGGGTTTTAGACAACTCCCCACACAGTGGCTGTGCCATGACATTCCACCCCTCCTCCCTGCCCCACCACACATACCATGACCCTGTCCTTTCTTAGGGTTGTAGGGGGCTGCCTATGCAAGAACCTTTGATGGGGGTCCACCACCACTCCTCTTTGGACAGGTCCCCTCACACACACAGTCCCATTCTGTGATGTTGTTTTGGGCCCCCAAAGAACCAGATTAACAACCTGTAAAAGGAATTGGGCAGTTTATACCTCTCAGAGCTGTTGGTTTCAGTGTATCTGCAAATGCAGAGAGTCTTCTCAGCACTGGGTATACTTGGATCATGTTGACAAGGTTTTCTTCACTAAGTAGGGCTAGATGCACAGTTTTAAAAAATGAAAGCGAGATCCTGAACTCATCACAGGATTGCAGTTACTAGGTCCTTTCTCAACCCTGCTTCATGTATTTCCTCATTTCAGGTGTGTGGCAAACATAATCATATATCTTGAGTATGATGCTGTGTATAGATTTTTAGAGATATGTGGTGAATAGCATTATGTCTCTTAAGATTAGAATTTGTTCTCCAATCTCCTTCTGAATTAGAAATACAAATTTGTTTTAAACCTTAATTTTTTTACCTCAACCAAATCTCATTTTCCATCTTAATTAAGGGTCTGATCCAAAGGCCACTGAAGTGAATGTAAGTCTTTTAACTGACTTCGGGCTCGGGTTCTAAATTAAAAAATATATATAAGCTATTTAAAGTTGAGGCTGTCACTTGGTGATCAAGTCACTCTGCTGGGCCACAGGTGTTGCAGAGGCCTCAAACTAATAAGGTCGCATACAATATCAGACATACTGCAATATCAGGGTACAATATGGATTATGTTTTTGTAAAATGAGATAAAAATGGCAACTGACCTTTTTTAATCATAGCAGTGTCAGCAGATAGTATGGCTGTGCAGCCCACATTCCTGTTTCTCCCTCCCCACTTTTCTTCTTATCTTCTTGATGATACTCAAATGACCCTAAAATATGTGTTCCTCATTTCTAATTCTTTCTAGTCCCCATGGCCTTGTCTAAAGGTAGTGTTGTTTCTTGGGCCAGTGACTCATGAAATATTATTTTCCTGAACCTTCACCATGATATTTCTCCTACACTGATTTCATTGTAACATAGCAATATCCTTCAAATTCAGAACTCCTGCATGGTAGCCTGTTGTTGACCTGCTGAGCATACATTTATACTTCTAACACACACACCTAATTTAAAGTGATATTAAGAATATGAAGAAGCAAGGCAAGATAATACTGAAACTACCTACTCGTCCCTAAATATTGCGAAACATATCGCCAAATGCTGTGATATCCAGATACAACAGATTACAGAAAAAACAGAAAGGAATTGTCACTTTTTCATTTATAATAATTTAATGTAGCTTGTTAATTGTTTTTATATTTAAGAGTGAGGAAATAAAGTAGAGATCCCGTAAATATCTGTCCCTTAGAGCTCAAGATTTTATAAAGGTCTTGAATTCTGCAGTAAATTTATTTGCTTTCTTCCAGAAAATATACTAAAGATGTAGAGAGAAAATCAATCCCATACAGTCTGAGAGTTACCGATTGTCCAGAGTTTTTAAAAAAGGATCATCACACTTTCCAAAGATTATCTCCAGTCACCTTGACAAACATCTTGACAAAGATTTGCTTTTCAAGACACCTTAAAATGATACTGTATGCATTTCCAAGGCATTGTTGGAAAAACTGTTGTTTGGAGAATGTGATCAAAAATATCTCATTAACACTATTCAGTTTTTATGGGTAGTAGAAGTTGGCAACTAAACAGTTCCATCAGCTTCCTGTGATCTTTTTTCAAAATGGAAAAGACTCATTCATTCTTTTGATACAGCAAATTAAATATCTTCAACAGTTGTCATGGTCATAGTTTCAAATAGTTCAAGTTAGGATATTACTACTTCATAGATATATATTAGAGTGAGGTAGAACAAAAGCAAAAAATAATATAAGAAATCTGAAGACATGAGATATTGAGTTGCTGTGGCCTTAAAGATACAGACTGAATGTCCTGTATACCAGATCTGAAGAAGAGCTCTGTGTAGTTTGAAAACTTAACTCTTCGATCAACAGAAGTTGCTCCACTAAAGGATATTACCTTGCCCATTGTGTCTGATTCAAGAAAGCATTCAGATTCTATGATGATTAGGGACATATAAATACATGGATGAATAGCCACATATAGATCCTTCTAAAATTACAGATGAATTGAACAGTGGTTATTGATAAAACATAGGCATGGTATTATGGTTTGAGCACTGGACCGGAATACAGGAAATTCTGAGTTCTAATCAGAGTACTGATTCCCTCTGTGGCTGTAAACTAGCCACTTAATACCTGAGCCTCAAGTTGTGCATATGTGAAATGAAGATAATAATGCTGACAGTGAGCACACTTTAAATGTGTCCTTTTACTGTTAAGTAAGGCATTAAAAATATGAGCTGATATTCCCTTATATATAAAATAGTTCTTTTAATGCCTTATTTAATGGCAACAAATTAAAAGGGAACAGCTTAAGGACATCCACTGTATTGTATCTACCTCTCAGGGATGTTGGAATAAATATTTGTTTGTAAAACACATAGAAGTTTAAAAACATTATACAAGTACTAATTATTATTTACAGAATGGGCAAATCTCAAAATGTTCCAAAGCTGAGCTTTAGTTTGCTTTCTCAGCAAATTGGGTTGAAAATGTAACAGGAACAAAATTCAAAGCACTACCATTTCCAATCTGTGCCAGAAGTGCTGTGAGAACAACCTTTCTTGTGATATTTTGGCACGTCTGGTTTCTTTTTTGTCTAAATGGAAGAATTGCAAGGGAATGTGCAAAAAAAAAAAAAAGAGAGAGAGAGAGAGATTCCATATATTTTAGAACTTATGAAAGGTTTGGCTTGAGTCAGGTTCTAGAAATGGGTGAAAGATTTGGGGGATTATTTTTTTAAACTAGCTCATCCATCCATATGGTAAATGTATATTGCATACTAATGTAGATGAAGTATTCTCTATCAATCTTGTTGGATTTTTAACCATGAATTAGAGAAAAATTAAATAACAGGTTAATATTTTTAAAAACTTTGAAAGGATTCAATGTTTTCATACATTTTAAGTTAGCAGTCTTTCTTTTGAGACTAACACTTGCTGTACAGGCAGTCCTCGACTTTACGATGTTCGACTTACAATGAACAGCACTTACGACGTTTCTGAAATGACCCCCTGATTCGACTTACGACAACTGGTTTCGACTTTACTATGCTTGATCCCACAATGGAGTGTATTGCGGTTCCGAGTTACAACGTTTTGACTCACAGCGCAATTTTCAGGAACCAATTGTGTCGTAAGTCCGAGGACTGCCTGTATTCTTCTTTGAGCAATCTTTGGTCATTTGGTTTCTGAATTAAGGTTCTTACCTTTCAGATTTATGTATTTAACACCTCTCTTCTTCCTCCATAACTTCTGCTGTATTTCTCTGATACTCTCTGTCCTTCTGGTTGGTCCCCTATCCCCAGTGTCAGCAGCACCAGATGTAGCAGTTGTTGCAAAACAAGCTGCCTTTCTTTTCATACTCACTCTCTTTTTTCTATCTTAGTGGGGTTGTTGTAGCTAGAGATTTATGTTACCAGAGCACATGAGATAAAATGATCAGTCACTATAGATCAGTGGTTCTCAAACTAGGGCCGCTGCTTGTTCAGTTTGTTTACCTGCCGCGTCCACAGGTTCAGCCGATCGCGGCTCCCACTGGCCGCGGTTCGCCACTTCAGACCAATGGGGGCTGCGGAAAGCGGCGCGGGCCGAGGAATGTGCTGGCCGCACTTCCTGCAGCCCCCATTGGCTTGGAGCGGCGAACCGCGGCCAGTGGGAGCTGCAATCAGCCGAACCTGCAGACGCGGCAAGTAAACAAATTAACCTGGCCCGCCAGGGGCTTTCCCTGAACAAGCGGCAGCGCTAGTTTGAGAACCACTACTATAGATTACACTAAAAAGTGTCAGAGTAGCAGCCCGTGTTAGTCTGTATCTGCAAAAAGAAAAGGAGGACTTGTGGCACCTTAGAGATGAACAAATTTATTTGAGCATAAGCTTTCGTGAGCTACAGCTCACTTCATCGGACGCATTCAGTGGAAAATACAGTGGGGAGATTTATATACACAGAGAACGTGAAACAATGGGTGTTACCATACACACTGTAACGAGAGTGATCAGGTAAAGTGAGCTATTACTAGCAGGAGAGTGGAGGAGAAAAAACCTTTTGTAGTGATAATGAAGGTGGGCCATTTCCAGCAGTTGACAAGAACATCTGATGAACAGCAGGAGGGGGCGGGAGGGAGGAATAAACGTGGGGAAATAGTTTTACTTTGTGTAATGACCCATCCACTCCCAGTCTTTATTCAAGCCTAAGTTAATTGTATCCAGTTTTCAAATTAATTCCAATTCAGCAGTCTCTCGTTGGAGGCTGTTTTTGAAGTTTTTTTGTTGAAGAATTGCCACTTTTAGGTCTAGGTCTGTAATCGAGTGACCAAAGAGATTGAAGTGTTCTCCGACTGGTTTTAGAATGTGATAATTCTTGACGTCTGATTTGTGTCCATTCATTGATTCTTTTACGTAGAGACTGTCCAGTTTGGCCAATGTACATGGCAGAGGGGCATTGCTGGCACATGATGGCATATCACATTGGTAGATGTGCAGGTGAATGAGCCTCTGATAGTGTGGCTGATGTGATTAGGCCCTATGATGGTGTCCCCTGAATAGATATGTGGACACAGTTGGCAACGGGCTGTGTTGCAAGGATAGGTTCCTGGGTTAGTGGTTCTGTTGTGTGGTGTGTGGTTGCTGGTGAGTATTTGCTTCAGGTTGGGGAGCTGTCTCCACAAAAGAAAAAGGACACTAAACTGTCTAAACTACTACATGCCACAAGGGGCCACGACAGTGGTTCCCTTAACCCACCCAGCAATATTGTTAATCTATCCAACTATACTCTTAGCCCAGCAGAAGAATCTGTCCTATCTTGAGGCCTCTCCTTCTGCCCCTCCACCCGCACGAACATGATACAGTTCCGTGGTGACTTAGAATCCTATTTTCGACATCTCTGACTCAAGGAATATTTCGAACACACCTCTGAACAACATACTAACCTGCAGAGACCTTCCTACCAACACTACAAAAAGAATGATTCTGGGTGGATTCCTCCTGAAGGTCGAAACAACAGACTGGACTTCTACATAGAGTTCTTCCGCCGAAGTGTATGGGCTGAAATTGTGGAAAAGCAGCATCACTTGCCCCATAACCTCAGCCAGGCAGAACACAATGCCATCCACAGCCTCAGAAACAACTCTGACATCATAATCAAAAAGGCTGACAAAGGAGGTGCTGTCGTCATCATGAATAGGTCAGAATATGAACAAGAGGCTGCTAGGCAGCTCTCCAACACCACTTTCTACAAACCATTACCCTATGATCCCACCGAGGGTTACCAAAAGAAACTAGACCATTTGCTCAAGAAACTCCCTGAAAAAGCACAAGAACAAATCCGCACAGACACACCCCTGGAGCCCCGACCAGGGGTATTCTATCTGCTACCCAAGATCCATAAACCTGGAAATCCTGGACGCCCCATCATCTCAGGCATTGGCACCCTGACAGCAGGATTGTCTAGCTATGTAGACTCCCCCCTCAGGCCCTGCACTACCAGCACTCCCAGCTATCTTCGAGACACCACTGACTTTCTGAGGAAACTACAATCCATTGGTGATCTTCCTGAAAACACCATCCTGGGCACTATGGTTGTAGAAGCCCTCTACACCAACATTCCACACAAAGATGGACTACAAGCTATCAGGAACAGTATCCCTGATACGTGATAATGTCACGGCAAACCTGGTGGCTGAACTTTGGCAAACCTGGTGGCTGAACTTTGGGTGCCCCCTCCTGCTGTTCCTCAGACGTTATTGTCAACTGCTGGAAATGGCCAACCTTCATTATCACCACAAAAGGTTTTTCCCCCCCACTCTCCTGATGGTAATAGCTCACCTCATCTGATCACTCTCCTTACAGTGTGTATGGTAACACCCATTGTTTCATGTTCTCTGTGTATATAAATCTTCCCACTGTGTTTTCCACTGAATGCATCCAATGAAGTGAGCTGTAGCTCACGAAAGCTTATGCTCATATAAATTTGTTAGTCTCTAAGGTGCCACAAATACTCCTTTTCTTTTTACTAAAAAGTGTGTTGCATATATAGATTCAAAGCAATGCAAAATGTATTTAATGTAGCTGAGGAGGAACTTTTATTGTGTGATCCCATTTCCAGATACTTAATTCTGGACAAATATTCCTTCAGGATGAAATTAAATATTTTTGGAAAGTTTGGTTAAAAATTGTTTGGTCATTTTTGTGTACTTTGCAAAGTTTGAAAAATTTTAATTGCAAGTAATCAATTATTATAATAATGTACAGTTTATATAGAATATAACATTCCTTATTGATTTACTTTTGATCTGGGCCAAGTTCTATCCTCAAATCCCAACCTGTATCATTTTTAATGTTTGATTACTGTTTAAAAAGTGATGAAAAAGGATATAAATGTAAAATATTATATATAACTTTATGGTTGAGATTTTGCATTGACAAAAATCAGGGCATTTAAAGTTATGATTCCCACTGCAACTTCAATTGCATATACTGTACAGTATGTATTAAGATAGAAAAGTTATCACTCTATGAAGTAATAACAAATATTACATATGCATGAAGGGGCTTCATTACAGTTGAGGGGGAATCATACTTTGAATTTCCTGGCATTTTCATGTGTAAAATCTCACCATAATGTGTAACATAGATTTTTCAATTATTACAGCTACGTTTTGTGCACATATATATTGAAAGCATTTTCATTAATATCTGATTTTTTCCTATACTTTTCTAATGCACTGCAATGTTGCCTGTTACTGACAAACTTCTGATAGCGATCATATGCCTCTAAAAAGAGAACTTCCTCAAGCAATATATCCACATGAAAACAGTTTGGAGATGCTCACATTCTTTCTCTGTCTCTCTCTCACATGTTACATTTTGGCACATCATAGAAGCAGGTAGCATATCTACTACCTGCTGTTGAAAGTGTTGAAGATACTGAATTATTTATTGTATCTTCTACACTATCCAAAATCGTTTTGGGTAGTTTGACACATCACGGTCTTCCATATGGATACTTCATGGTGACAGAGTTGCCAGCTGCTCAGGTTTTGTGACAGTCTCAGTTTTTCAAGGACTGTGTTAGTTTTCTTGGGAGAATCCTGCTTTTCTTAAGACGCCCATTCTTGTGGAGGGGTAACAACCTTTAGGGTAGACACATAGGGGTGCCAATATTTGTGAAAATTAGCTACAAAAGAGTTAGCTGCCACAAAAATTTTTTAAAAGGCATTTGAGTTATCTTTAGGGTTTTAGATGCTCAAATTTCATTTCAGAGTAACATAGTATTAGAAAAACTTGAAATACATTTTTCACAAAATAATGTGCTCCTATCAGCAACAACCCTCAAACTTCTACATAGTGTTTGGAGATCAAGATGCAGAATTGACATAAGAAACAATCACTCCCCTGATATGTTTGAGTGACACCAGAATTGTAAAACTGCTTAATAAGGTGCTTGGGGTCCTGATCCTTTTCTTTTCTTAGAATATTCAAGATGCGACAGGAGATTCTTAAGCAGAACTTCTTCTCTAAAAGTAGAAAATGTATTAGTCCTTTAAATGGAGTAATGGTTTTAATTGTGCAAAATTGCAAAAACATTGAGAATCAGCCTTGGTCCGAATTTGCCCTATGTTTATGAACTCATGGCTTGTTAGACTTTATGATGTTTCTGTACTGCCCATATAAAACTTGCACAATCTTTTTGCGGGGGGGCTGGAGGTGAGGGGGATCTGTTTTTGCTGCTGTTTGCTGCATTTTGAGTTTAACCTGGTTCACTGGGATAAGTCTTTGGGGAAGTCAGATGCTGTGGTCCAGAAAGGCCATCGATACCACTTCTGGTTGTAGTGACCGCTATGTAAACCCAAACCAGAACCATGTAATTGGTTCACTGTGAGATTTGACCATGAAAAAATAGGGAACTAGATGAAATGTAGAGCCTAGAAATTAGAGAGGCACTATTCGGCACTCTGTGTCTGCCCTTTGTAGACACTTTCTTGATGAATTTGTGGATTTTTAAAATCATGCACCCAGTGGTCTTTTCCCTGGCCTGTCTCAATGCACCCGTCCATTCTAAGAAGAGGTAGAACTAGCTTCCCATTCTGCACTCCTCTTACAATGCTCCTCTTACGCCTCATTGTGCAGAGGGCCTTGTACAAGCCCTCTGCCAATGGTTAAATTTCACCTACTGGGAGTCCTCACCTGTAGATGTTGCACTGTATTTTGTGAACATTTTCTTAATTATTATTTATTCTTTAAGGTATCTGAAAGGGATGAAGAAGCTGTGAAACCATGGCTTTTCCCTTCCATCTTCCCAGCTATATCTGTTTGGTCTTGACCCTTTCTGTTTATTGAAGCAGAGGAGATTATGTATTTCATGGTGAGCAATCTGCCCTTAAAGTGAAAATGTGTATCTGTTAGTAATTAATTGTAGTCAAATATAATTACAAATCAGGAAGAAAATTATTACCATACTCTTAGTAAAATTCAGGATGCTTCAGTGCCGTTACCTAAAACAGAGAAAGCATTCTTTAAAGAATCTTTTGTTGAATATAGAAGTCATATCTCTAAAAGAATCTATTTCAAGCTTACTTCTTGATGTTATAGTTAAATAAAAAGTATGTATCTAGTTAGCTGTTGTTTGAAACCCTTTTTCAGTGTCTCTTGAATCAGAGGGCACATAAAAAGTGTAATACAGATTTAGGGCTGTAGATTTTAGAGCTTGTGTACATCAGTGTCAGAAATTAGTAGATTTGCACTAGCTGAAGATCTGATCCTTAAAATTGGAATCTGAGCTAAACTGTAACTTGGCTTTATGTCTGATTGTATGAAAATATTATGGTGAGGCGCTGAATTAACATTCAGTGAATCCAAATAGCTGGGACTAAAGACAAAATAGTGAGCACATTTATCTGTCCACTTGAATTGTTAAAGGGTGAGATTTTCCATAGTGCACACCATTAGTATAATTCGTTTCCCTTTGAAGTCAACAGTAGTCTTACCTTAAGGGCTTGTCTTCACCCACGGTGCTACAATGGCGCAGCTGTACCGCTGTAGAACTTTAGATAAGAAGCTACTATGCCATAGGCATAGTTAATTCACCTCCAATCAACATAGCACTGTCTACGCTGGGGGTTAGGTCGGTATAATTATGTCACTCAGGAGTGTGCATTTTTCACACCCCTGAACGACATAGTAATACTGATATAGCGCTGTAGTGTAGACCTGTCCTTAGTTCTAATAGGAGCATTTAGTTCAACACTGGGTGCTTTTGAAAATCCCATCCACAGTGCATATCTTTGATAGAAGAAAAGGAGTACTTGTGGCACCTTAGAGACTAACCAATTTATTTGAGCATAAGCTTTTGTGAGCTACAGCTCACTTCATCGGATGCATGTAGCTGTAGCTCACGAAAGCTTATGCTCAAATAAATTGGTTATGCTCTAAGGTGCCACAAGTACTCCTTTTCTTTTTGCGAATACAGACTAACACGACTGTTACTCTGAAACCTATCCTTGATAGGTGTCTGAAGATGCATGCCTAAAAAGGAATAGAGTAGAGAACTGGGATATGCAACAGTGGTTCTGGAAGACCACCACCACCACCACCACCAAAACCAACAAAAATAGTCTGAAGGGGACTGACAGGATTTTGCTCAGATAGAGATGGGGTTGATGTATGGGAAATTTGGTTGGATGGAAGGGATGATATACAGGAAATCCTTTTGAGTTTGCCACACAGGAAGTTCCTTACTTTTGGAAACTGTATCCTGGGCCCATGTATTAATGGGACCAAGATTTCCCAATACACAAAGCAATGGGGCATAATACTAGAAAATATTATTTTAACAAATACATCAAAAAGGCATTGGGCATTTAAAATATTTTGCACATATAATGAAAAAAACAAAAACAAAATAAAACCCTTTAAAATAAATGAACAAATAGGAATCATGAATATTTACTACTTATATTTTCCTATGTACGTATAGTAATTACAACAACAAGAAAAATATTTTTCTTTAAAATTAATATTTGGAAATATTTATGAAAGTACATAATAAATAAATATGACAAACACATGACCTAATTATGATGAAAGGGATGACAACCTTGTGACTTGTTCTGAAAAATAAAGAACATTACAGTAGTAAGACAATTATTTTTTGTAAACATTTCAAATTACTTTCTGTATTTTAAAAAGCCCTTAATTTATAGAATATATTTTATAATATCTATAAGCCTGCTTGACAATAATACATACCACATGGGAAAGAAATTAGTTAATTTATTATTTATTATATTGTATATTGAAATATATTATCATTTATTAGTATTTATCATTGTTCAGAAATTCAAAGTCATGTTGTTTTAAGGAAAACAGAAAAGCTTTTTTATGTTTTATTGTAATTTATGCATTCTCGATATATGCACATAAAAATATAACTTTTAGAAGAGATCACATCCAAATTATATATGGTATTAAACCAAAATACCTCATCTAGTATACATTTAATTAATAAGAATATTTGATGTACAATTAATGTTTAATTTAAAAAGATAACATGAATCCAAATCCTCAGGCCCATGTGAACCTGAGTAGCTGGTCTGGTCTCATAGTGACTTAGTGAGACCGTAAAGCAGGGAGGGAAGAGTGGTCCCTAAAAGATATGAAGTCACTGCTACATCCCAGAGGCTAGTAGCCACTTGTTCATCCTGACACACTTGCTCCCCTGGGAGAATCCAGTTATGAGTGTACTACCACATTTCTCTGGCCCTTTCTCTGATCTCCACATTTTGCATGCTGGTGTACAAGAGGTCACCAAGGAGCTGAGCTCCATGATGCGCATTGCTCTATCCAAATCTTGCCCCTACTTTCCTGAAGGGCTGGTTCATACTGATCTCAGTGCAAAATTTGTCCCTTTAAAATAGTATTAATTACTCTAATATTTAGATATAGTTAATGTAATTTCATAACAAAACTGTGCCCCATATTCTTCATAGAGATATTATTATGATATGCTTATGGCATAACTATGATGTATTTTATGCAAGATATGTCATGTGAGATGTCCTTGAAAAGGCTATGATTTACTGACTATGACTATCCTATTTGTATGCTTGTATCATTTTGGTATCTGAACTTAGGAATACTGTCTATGCATCTATTACAAATGTGTAATATTTGTAATAGATGCATAGACTAGGCAGAATGCAATCAGTCTAGATGACTGGCTGGGAAGGGCCATTAGAGAAAACAATAGGCCTTAGAAGAAGTTCATCTCCCACGGGGAAGCCTTCCTGAGGATGCTACAGACAGCTTCCAAGTCATGGCTGCTATGACACTACAGGGGCATGTGACCTAATCACTTGGTACTGGACTACATCTTGGAATACCAGTGTTTTTCCACTGAAAGGCGTGGGAACCAAATTTGGAGACAAAGGGTTCTTGCCATATGCAAAAGCTATTTAAGGCAGGGGAGTGACATCGTCGAGGCTCTTCACTGACTTCCCACCCAAAGAAGACTCTTGAAAACACCTGAAGAATAAGGACTGAACTGGGGGGAAGAGCTGAACCCAGGCTAGAGGGATTTCTAGCCTGTGAAAGGAATACCTGGGATTTAAGCTGCAAGCAAGTACAGCTTGCCTTTAAGAGCCTGCAGCCAGTTTAAATCATCATTTAGGTTGAGAATTTGCTACTCATATCCAATCTCTGTAGTATATTAATCTTAGATTGCGTTTTTGCTAGTAATCTGCTTTGATCTCTTTGCTATCCCTTATAATCATGTAAAATCTAACTTTTGTAGTTAATAAATTTGTTTTTGCTTTATCACAAACCAGTGTGTGGAAGTTATAAGTTGGGGTTAAAAGCTGTTGTATATTTCCTCTCCACATTGAGAGTGGGAGGGAAATCTCATTAGTGTATGCTGTACAGATCTCTATGCAGTGCAAGACAGTATAATTTTTGGATTTACCCTCCAGAGGGGAGTGTGCACTTGAGTATCTGGGCAGTTCCTTCACTGAAGCCTTCCCATGCAGAGCTGATCTCAGAATCTGTATGTAGTTGTAGCTGTGTATGTCCCTACCTGTATGTGTGCTGGAGGGGGCTTGAGGGCTTGTCGCAGCAATACAGTGTAAAGGGAGACCACGCTGGTGGGTCAGGCAGGCTCAGTGGTACCCCAGTTCCCACTGGGGGGGTCCTGTCACAAAAACATAACCATCATTCATGGTATGCCTCATTGACCAGTTACTATTTATTTGACTTGCAGTAGTACGCATAAACCCTAATTCAGGATCAGGGCCCCACTGTGCTGGGTTCTGTATAAATTCACATCTAGCCATGATCCTTGCCTTAAAGAGCTTGCAGTCAAATATATTATGAAATACAATGATATTTGGGATAAAACTGTATGAATGTTCAAAACTGTAGAACTTACACAGCACATTAGGATTGGAAGTGAGGCTGTTTACCACATCCAATTGAAATTTTAGGAAGGAATTTTATCTAGAGATAGAATATAATAATCTAAATTGTAATTTGGGTGGAATACAGTAATCACCTCTAGTCTTGTGAAAAGTGTCCTGGGATTTTTAATTAGTACAGGAAGTCAAAAATCTCAAGACAAATCTCTTATCCAAAGAGTGCACCTCCAACATCACAGTGTCTCAAACATCGTGCAGTTTGGATGTATCAATATAGGTTCAAATAGCACCATCTAAAGAATATTCCTTCTTGGGTTTTCCCTAGAGGTTTCCTGTACAAGTACTGATCAAATATAATTCTGGATCATGAAATTGTAAGACCTATTATAATACCTATATGGGAAGAGTTAATAGTGCCTACACTGATTTTCCTAAGTGCTGTGTGTTTCAATCACAAACTTTTTGCACAATCTTGCAAAAAAGATGTATGGACTTGAATCTCCACTCAGCTAAGGAGAGCTTTATGCTGCTGCTGTGAGCTCTAAATCTGCCACACCTTCTTCCCTCTTCAACACACCCTCTATTTTACCACACTGAAGGTGGTGGATCCGCCTTTGTGCTGATAAAAATATTTTGCCAGTTACTATAGATGTAAGTGAAATTAAAATGTAAAGCTTTTTATATGTTACTGCTCTTCAGTGTTTTACTATAAAAAATTTAATAGATCTGTGCAGAACTCAGATAATCCTGTGCTCAAATCATGGCCCTGATCCTTCAAATACCTAAGCATGTGCTTAACTTAATTCGCATAAGTAGTCCCACTGATGTCAAATGGGCTACTTGCATGATTAAAGTTAAGCACAAGCTTATGTCTATGCAGGACGGGGGCTTGTAGAGTGTGTGTTTACTGGGCACTGAAGTCCAAAGCAGTTCAGCCTGTCTTTGAAGAGATGTTGCTGCTATATTTGGGATTAATTCTGGTTGTATTGGAGAAGTGGTCATTTAAAACACTGCAAAATGCTTGGGACACTTTGGGGTGATCACTAAGAGCAGATGGTTGTTTAAGAAAGGTGGTCTTTAATGCAGGTTTCAGGGTAGTATGTACGGTAGTTATAATGTAAAGAGTTGTACTGTATGTATTAACATGTTTGTAGTCTTGATAGGTTTGGATAAGAATACCATAATAGCAGTTTATATGTACTTTTTGTGAGATGGTAAGCTAATGATGTAGCTGTTAATTTGAATTTAGCAGACATTTTAAATATAGGTTTCTCTTACAGAAACAAAAGTTGCAATTTAAAGCTCTTTGGTGGTCTAAAAACAGCTTAATTCTCTAGTAGTGTGGTAATAAGTACTAATCCAGCTTATACAGTGATTGTAGTATGTCATGTTTGTGAAAGATTGCCTAACTCTGCTTTCTCTGGGTTTTATGTTAATTTTTTAAAATTAAACATAAAACCTTATAACATCTTTATGCTGAGATAAACTGTTCAATTTAACTTGTGCTCAAGCAGCAGCTGTCAGGAATTATCATGTTTCCAGCGTTCTTGCTATCACCTTGTGTCCTTACCTCCTGGAAAGACTCAGTGGGATGATAAAGCTCACCTTGTTAGGATTTATTACTTAAATAATAACCTGAGGTAAAATGAAAGTTGATGTCACATAGAATGACAACTGATATATATTTATGTCACACATTACATTGTAATAAACTTCCCTTTCCTCCCCTAGTAGTAGGTGTTAAGTAGAAATACTCTTCAACATATCCTCCAGTGCCCTGCATGAGTCCATTAGCCATATACACTACTCCTCTGTGGGCATGTTCACAATGACTTGTACTGTCAGGTGTTATTTAAGCTTATAATGCCTAAGGAAATTGGTTATTGCTGGTAGTTAAAGCTCTTGTACCAGTAAAGAAGCAAAGCTGAGGGCAGCTAATATGTGTAGGTTTATGTTATAGAACTCTGGGACGTTTTTAGGGGATCAGTGAGGACATTTTATAATACCATTATGGATTTATATTTCATTTGCTGTCACAGTAGGAAAAATAAGCAAAACCATTCGAATTCTAAATTTGGGGTTTGCCGATAATTATAAAACTTGCTCTTGTCATTGGTTAGTTCATAATACTGGTAATGAAATAAGAAAAGGAGTACTTGTGGCACCTTAGAGACTAACCAATTTATTTGAGCATAAGCTTTCGTGAGCTACAGCTCACTTCATCGGATGCATACTGTGGAAAGTGTAGAAGATCTTTTTATATACACACAAAGCATGAAAAAATACCTCCTCCCACCCCACTCTCCTGCTGGTAATAGCTTATCTAAAGTGATCACTCTCCTTACAATGTGTATGATAATCAAGTTGGGCCATTTCCAGCACAAATTAACATGGCTGTTACTCTGAAACCTGGTAATGAAATGTGATTTTGTTGGTAAAAGTCTTACCACTTTTTTAAGATTTAGCGGCTTTAACCCTACTCTTTGTATCTGAGTGGCTAAAACACTTATCCAGGACCTTATTATTTCCCTCCTTTATTACTGCAAACCTCTTCCTTTTATGTGTCTCTGATGCCTACCGCTTTAGTTTGTCCAAAATGCTGCTGCAATGATTATTGTCCATTGATATGACCATGTTACTTTTTCCTTTGAATCGCTGCACTGGCTCCCCCTTACACACCACATCAAGTTTAAACTGCTCAGCTTCACCTTGAAGGCCCTGCACAACTCTGTTGTAGCCTATATCTTGCATCTCATTTCTCGTAATGTTCCCCGTCCTTTTTTTCTTTCCTCCCACTCTTGCCTTTGTCTTGTTGCATGCTGCCTTATATGGTTTCAGTCTGAATATGCCGTATTTCCTCCCTTTGCCCATTCAGATCTCTCCTAAAGAAATACTTGTTTTGCCAGAACCACAGATACTAACCTGCATCAATCAAATTCTCGTTTCAGCCCAGCATATAAGAAGGAAAGGAGTCATCTTTTATATGGCATAAAAACAACAAAGTTAGATGTTCAAGTCTAAGTTCATGATCCAATTTGATTGTTTCAGGTGTTGCAAAGTGGATAGCAGAGATTCCACCAAGATATTATGTGGAACATTGGTTGACAAGATGTTCCATAGTTTGAAGTCTGTTTCTGCAGTTGCAAATAGGGTTAGTGTCTTAGTTCCCATTTGTGGAGAGAGAGGCACATCTGCCACGTGATGTGCGAATGTGGTTCAAAGTGGACAATATTTTTTGGGGGGGGTGGGAGGGGCGAGCCACTGGGTTCTTCAGTTGGATCCCAGATGAGATGTTTGTATGGAATGTTGGTATCCTTCCACTTTGCTTGCCATTGATCTTCCAGGGAAAATCCTGATTCTTTGAGCTCTTGCACTGCAAACCAAAAAAGTTTTCTAGATTGGAGTTTGAATCTCAGCTTGTTATTTAGATCTTCATGTATTGACAGATCTTTATTTCCTTGGATACAATTGGACTCCAGAAAAATTCTCTTGTCATGATGAATTTGGGGTCAGTGGATGTGTGCAATATGGAAAGCTATGGTTGTGGTGGTGTTTTTACTGTACCATGTGATTTACTGTAATTTTACTTTGAATCAGTCTTCACTGCAGATGATGTCAGAAAATTCCTACATCTGAGCCATTCTTTTTAAGTGACAAATCTGAGGATTTGAGGAGTCAGTAGAGGAGGTTTTGGAACACACTGATACATTTTAACAGCAATAAGTCATCAGAACCAGATGGTATTCACCCAAAAGTTCTGAAAGAACTCAAATATGAAATTGCAGCTCTCACTGTGATATGTAACCTATCGCTGAAAACAGCCTCTGTACCAGATGACTGGTGGATAGCTAATGTGATGCTGATTTTTAAAAAAGTCTCCAGAGGCAATCCTGGCAATAACAGGCTAGTAAGCTTAACTTCAGTATCAGGCAAATTGGTTGAAACTATAATAAAGAACAAAATTATCATACACATAGATAAACACGGTATGTTGGGGAAGAGTCAACATGGCTTTTGTACAGGGAAATCACGGTTTGTGTTAACAAACATGTGGACATGGGTGATCCAGTGGATATCGTGTACTTGGACTTGCAGAAAGCAAAGTTCCTCACTGAAGGCTTTTAAGCAAAGTAAGGAGTGGTGGGCTAGAGGGAAGTTCCTCTCATGGATCAAGATAGCAAACAAAGGGTAGGAATAAATGGTCAGTTCTCACAGTGTGGAGAGGTAACTAGCAGGGGCCCCTAGAGATCTATACTGGGACCAGTGTTGTTCAGTACATTCATAAATGATCTGGAAAAGGTGGTAAACAGTGAGATGGCAAAGTTTTCAGATGATACAAAATTACACAGGATAGTTAGGTCCAAAGCAGACTGCGAAAAATCAGAAAGGGATCTCACAAAATTGGGTGACTGGGCAAGAAAATAGCAGATGAAATTCAATGTTGGTAAGTGCAAAGTAATGTACACTGGAAAATATAATCCCAGTCATACATACAAAGTGATGAGGTCTAAATTAGCTGTTACAATTCAGGAAAGAGATCTTGGAGTCATTGTAGATAGTTCTCTGAAAACATCCACTCAATGTGAAATAGCATGCAAAAAAGCTAACAGCAACCATTGGGAAAGGGGTAGATAATTAGACAAAGAACATCATAATGCAACTATATAAATCCATAGTACCCCTACATGTTAAATATTTTGTGCAGTTCTGGTCACCCCATCTCAATAAAGATATATTAGAATTGGAAAATGTCCAGAGAAGGGCAATGAAAATTATTAGGGGTTTGGAACAGCTTCCATATGAGGAGAGATTAAAAAGCTTCCATATGAGGAGAGATTAAAAAGACTGGGACTGTTCAGGTTGGAAAAGTGATGGCTGGCGGGGGGAAGATATGATAGAGGTCTATAAAATCATGAGTGGTGTGGAGAAAGTGAATAAGGAAGCGTTGTTTACTCCTTAACGTAACACACAACCCAGGGGTCACACAATGAAATTTATTGGCATAAACTAACATAAGGAAGTACTTCTTCACACAAAGCACGGTCAACCTGTGGGACTTGTTTCCAGGGCATGCTGTGAAGGCCACAAGAATAATTGGGTTCATAAAAGAACTATACATTAATTGAGGATAGGTCCGCTTCCCACAGCTCCCATTCATCAGGAACGGCAAACCGCGGCCCCCGGGAGCTGCAGGGGGCTGTGCCTGCGGACGGTCAATGTCAGCAAAATGTCTTGAGGCCCATAATCAGATTGTGGGCTGCAGGTTGCCCACCACTGATCTAGACCATTCCTGACAGGTGTTTGTCTAACCTGCTCTTAAAAATCTCCACTGATGGAGATTCCACAACTTCCCTAGGCAATTTATTCCCATGCTTAGCCACCTTGACAACTAGGAAGTTTTTCCTAATGTCCAACCTAAACCTTGCTGCAATGTAAACCTATTGCTTTTTGTCCTATCCTCCAAGGTTAAGAAGAACAATTTTTCTCCCTCCTCCTTATAACTACTTTTTATGTACTTGATGGACCATTGGTCTGACTCAGCATGGCCATTCTTATGTTCTCATGTTTTTATGTACTGATTCTCATGGTGGTAGTAAGATGAGAATCAATGAGTGACATGTGGGAGCTATGTGTCTGGATAGATGAGCAGTATCTGTAGTAGATTAAACAAGGACCAGTGAAGAGGTTCATAGGGTTTTTTTTTTTATCAGCTTCCCATGTTTTTCCTGTTTGTTTTTGAATGAGGTTTACATTAATCTTTATTTCGTCATGTGTCAGTGGTATGTGAGGCTTCGTCTGTTGTCACACCAAGATAATTCAGGGTGGGATTGTGTTTTATCTGTTGGCAACAGAAGTCCACATGCTGTTCTGTCATAGCCTTTGGATTACTTAAATGAAATGCTGACATGACTCTTGGTGGGATTTTCATTTTAGTTTCAGCTTAAGAAATATCCTTCCATGGTTTAAAGTCCTTGCTAGCAAATTGTTCTGACTGCACAATCACACAATCTTATCAGCATAAGCAAATTTCCATGGTGATGTACAAGGAAGGTCACTAATATAGATGTTAACCAAATTGGTGGTGGGACTGATCCCTATGGTAAACCATCATTGAGAGTACATGGTCTGCTGAATCTGGTCACCAAGAAAAACATGAAACTTATGATTGGTCAGAACTTCAGAGAAGAATTTTATCATTGCATTGTATCGGATAATTTTGCTGGCTTTCAGAAGGGCCATAGGTGGTAGATATGTCTAAGAGAGCTGCCCCAATCTTGAGTTTTCACTGGAATCCCACCTATGTGCGTATTGTTAAGGCTAATACTTGGCCAGTGCATCTTTGACTTGGCTGGAAACCAACTTGTTCATTCAGTAACGTTCCTGGGCTTGGCAATGGTCATAGCCTCACACCAGATTGTGGGAGAATCCCTGAGGAACGATATAGGAGAACAGTGCTACCCCTATTTCTGTACCTTGGCTACAGGGTTTTAATAAATACTGGAAAGATGCCCTCAAGTCTTGCATCTTTCCCAGCTTTTGTAAGTGAGAAGGTCTTGTTTATCTTCTCAACAGTGAAAGTCAGTGATGAGGGGGGTAGTGAGCTTTTGTAGCTCTCTGTGCACTTTGCATTAATAGACTTGTCCCCTGGTGGTTTTGAGTTCATAAGAAGTGTTCTTGTGATCACATCAGCTAAGACCTCAGGGTTTTACATTTCTCTGGGTTTGCAGACCCAAGAGGATGTAATAATAGCCAAGAATTATGACTACAGTGAGTAACATCCAAAGATTCAACTGTTTCAATCCCTCTTTCATGGAGGGTTAAATTTGGTGACTCTAGTAGGGATATTGTAGTGTTTGTGTCAACAGATGTTTGGTACTCCTGTAATAGTCTTTATGTTTTTGGTTGTGAGCATCAGGTTACAGAAAAGAAACTCTTTAACCAAACATTGTGTTTGCATCATTAGAATGAAGGATGTACTGACAAATTAGTGAGGAACATACTGTGTCTATAATCGTATATGAAAGCTTAATGTTTTATTTGAGATAAATTTCTGATTTCAAATATTTGCCTTGGTGCTGAGGAATTTAGCATACGTAAAAATATCTACAGATATGTGGCCACTACAGAATGGAACTATACGTCACGATTCTGCTACCAGAAGACATTAAATATCAGCTTATATACTATGGGTGAAATCCTGGCCCTATTAAGTCAAACTGAGTTTTGCCATTGACTTGAGTAGGACCAGAATTTCACACTACTCATTTAGGTAAGTTAACTTTCTGATTGTTTATTAAATTATATCAAGGGCAAGAAATCAGTGTGCTAATTTTCTTTGTGCTTGAGTTATATATAATTTGAAGGATATGAACAATTTTATGGACTATGAAATGGTAACTGTACTATCACAATATTGGGGAGCAGGGCACAAAACAACAAAAACATGTCATGTAGAATGCTTAAAAAAATGGGAAAAGAGCTGGAGAGAGAGAAAAAGACCACACCAGATAAGTATACTACATAAATCAAAGGGGTTTATGTCATAACATGAACATGTGCCATTCCTGCTCATATATTGAATTTCAGTAGTTGGTTGCATAAAGAAGTAAAGTGTAATGAAACTGGCAAGCAAAGTATTCCCCAGTCAGCCTTATCTTTGTTCCATTTGTCCTTTAGATACAGCTTTTCTTGCCTTTTTCAATAAAATCCGTCCAGCTTTTTTATTTTGCATTTCTTTGTAACTGAGCTGAGAAGACCAATGATTCAATGCTTTTCTAGCTGAGTTCTTAGCAGCTGCTTTTTAAGAGATCAAAACTTAGAATGCTGGTACATGGTATTAAGGCTTAGCTATTGATGTGCCCCTATTGGGGTTATGTATTTCTGGGGATGGGGGGGCGGGGGCAGAGAGGAAGGGACAGGGTGACCCTTCTGAGCATGCTCATAGACAGTAAACACTACTTTCCTTGTTTCTTAGGATCCTCTTTGCAAGCTCAGTGCTTAACCTGACTGAACTTATTGCCCTTCGGCCTGACCTTGGCAAATTGAAAAAGGTCCTTTACTTCCACGAGAACCAGTTGGCATATCCTGTACAGAAGTGCCAGGAAAGAGATTTCCAATATGGATACAACCAGATTCTTTCATGGTAGGTGTTTCTTATACCATTATGTGTTATTTAATGGCATCTTTTAAGCATTTTTAAACCTGGAGAGTCCTGTGCTACTTAAACAACAACACTGTTACAAACTGAGATACAAATATATACAATCCAAAGGAGGTGCTAAGTCAAGTGCTTTGGCAGAAACAAGTAATAAAGTACTTCACATGTAGCCTCATCTCGAGCTATTGTTCAAGTTTACCTGTGTGCTAAAGGACTACCACTCTACACCTGTAAATTTTGCTAATTTTCAATTCATACCCATTCATCGCAAACAAGATGCTGTACCTCAAGTACACTTAGTAGAGAGGCAGTTAATCAGCTCTTACTGAGCTATAGATTTTAATGCATCCAACTGAATTAAAATAGGGCTTTTCCAGGGAATAAACAAAAATTAAAACATAATGCTGCAGTTTTGCTTGTTTGTTTTAAAGGAGTGAGAGCAGTAAACATATCAGATAAATCCTTACATTTCTTTCTTTTGGTATTCAGAAATTGTGCAGTGCTAAAATACCCAGACATTTTAAAGGCTGTTGTCCTTTATTGTTACTTAAAACAAATGTATTTCCTGAATCTAAGTTAATGAAAGAAGTTAATAACAGCACACTGAAAAGCTTTGTGATTAGACACTCTACAAACCGAAGTGAATCTGTAAAGCTGAATTGGTTTGAATTGAAATAAATTCATTTGGTTGATCTATCTCACCTATTCGTTATTAGAAGACATATTAGAAGCATGGATTGAATATTTTTAAATACATATAAAATATTTGCATCCTTGTAAAATGAGCCAGTTGATATTCAGATTTCTCAAATGATAATCTTTATATATAGAGAGCATTTTCTAGATCCGTTTCTGTCATTGCATTTGCAAGATGCTTCAGTTATTAAGTAGCAATGCTGTGAAAATGTAGTGAAATGGCTATACTGTACTTGGAATGCATCCGATGAAGTGAGCTGTAGCTCACAAAAGCTTATGCTCACATGAATTTGTTAGTCTCTAAGGTACCACAAGTACTCCTTTTCTTTGTACTTGGAATGTATTTTGAAAATAGTAGCAGCCATTTTGAAATTTATTGATATAAATATATGGTGGTGAAGCTGAGAAAGGAAATATCTAAAAAAGATGTATTTTAACTTATTTTAGTATTGTAAATGCTGTAATTTTCTGAGTTTTTATATTACAGGACCTTTCTCTTAGTTAGGAAGAGACATCCAAGAATGCTTGTGTCAAGGTTCCTTCCCCACTCTGAACTCTAGGGTTCAGATGTGGGGAACTGAATGAAAGACCCCTTAAGCTTATTCTTACCAGCTTAGGTTAAAACTTCCCCAAGGTACAAACTTTTACCTTTTGTCCCTGGACCTTATGCTACCACCACCAAAGTGTCTAACAAAAATATTAGGGGAAGTGCCCATTTGGAAACGTCTCCCCTCCAAAATATCCTCCCAAGCACTACACCCCCTTTCCTGGGGAAGGCTTGATAAAAATCCTCACCAATTTGCATAGGTGAACACAGACCCAAATCCTTGGATCTTAAGTACAATGAAAAAGCAATCAGGTTCTTAAAAGAAGAATTTTAATTAAAGAAAAAGTAAAAGAATCACCTCTGTAAAATCAGGAAGGGAAATACCTTAAACAGTAATCAGATTCAAAACATAGAGAATCCCTCTAGGCAAAACCTTAAGTTACAAAAAGACACTAAACCAGGAATATACATCTCATTCAGCACAACTTATTTTATCAGCCATTTAAACAAAACAGAATCTAACACATATCTAACTAGATTGCTTACTAACTCTTTACAGGAGTTCTGACCTGCATTCCTGCTCTGGTCCCAGCAAAAGCATCACACAGACAGAGAGGACCCTTTGTTTCCCCCCGTCTCCAGCTTTGAAAGTATCTTGTCTCCTCATTGATCATTTTGGTCAGGTGCCAGTGAGGTTATCTTAGCTTCTTAACCCTTTACAGGTGAAAGGGTTTTTCCTCTGGCCAGGAGGGATTTAAAGGTATTTACCCTTTTGTGACAGCTCGCTTCCATGTTTAGCCTAGAGTTGCCTTTGTACATTAATGTAAATGCATAATGTACATATTTTGAACATTTTTTGGCTCTGCAAATGGACATTTTTAATGGCAAAAGAGAATATATCTTGTTTATATTTTAGCTACATTGTTTCTGCCTATTAGCAGTCACCTGTAAAGGAAAAAAAATGTTGTCCCCCCCCCACACACACACCATATGATATTAAAGAAGGCCTGAAGTTTTTAATGTTTTAAGGTTTTTTCTGTTTTTTTTTTTTTTTTACCTTAGAAATGTCAGGAACGTTAAGTCTTGTCTTCTGTTTTTGTTCAAAGGCTTCCTGGGGGACAAGATAACTGGGCTGGGAGCTTTCTCAAGTCTGTTTTGTGGTGTTAATCTTTAGGAAAGAGAGCTTTTCTCCCAAGTGTTTGTCAGGAGTTTGTTACATAGGTGTTGACAAAGTTTAAATAGTATGACTAATATTCCTTCCATTTTAGTAGCTCAGGTTTCAGTTTCTTGAGATGATAGGATCTCTCCAGTTTGCCAGTCACACTTATAACCTTCAGCAAAAAATGGAGTAGACAAACCTAGTATTTCTAATGTAAAAAGCAAGCAGAGATACAAAATGTGCAGGCCTTTATTATATAATGGGTAAAAGATCAAGCTTTTCTTTTGTATGTCAACTATAAGTCTATTCAAAGAGGTGGGCTGGCTCACTAGTTGTTTTAACTTGAGAAAAACAAATGGTAAAAAGTCATAGGTGGAGAGGAATGGGAGATTTTTAAAAAAAGTTCAACTCTCATGGTCTAGTTAAAAAGGATTATTTCTCTCTCAAATGTTTCCTTGCTTTTCCTGCTGAGTCCTACTGCTTTTGTGAGGATTTTCCATTTTCATTCTTGGCCAGACAGCAGTGTGAGTTGTGAGGATGAATGACAGGTTTTCACTTCAAATATACTTTTCACCAGTCCAGTGACTTATGAATACATGTCCCCAATGTATCTTAGGGCCCATAGGTCAGTATTACAATATGACATACTGAGAAAATCTAATAGCCATAAAACATTTGTAACTTTGTTATAATATTACATTTGTGCCAATATAGTTAAGATTGGTTTCAGAGTAACAGCCGTGTTAGTCTGTATTCGCAAAAAGAAAAGGAGTACTTGTGGCACCTTAGAGACTAACCAATTTATTTGAGCATGAGCTTTCGTGAGCTACAGCTTACTTCATCGGATGCATACCGTGGAAACTGCAGCAGACTTTATATATACACACAGAGAATATGAAACAATACCTCCTCCCACCCCACTGTCCTGCTGGTAATAGCTTATCTAAAGTGATCATCAGGTGCTGGAAATGGCCCAACCTGATGATCACTTTAGATAAGCTATTACCAGCAGGACAGTGGGGTGGGAGGAGGTATTGTTTCATATTCTCTGTGTGTATATATAAAGTCTGCTGCAGTTTCCACGGTATGCATCCGATGAAGTGAGCTGTAGCTCACGAAAGCTCATGCTCAAATAAATTGGTTAGTCTCTAAGGTGCCACAAGTACTCCTTTTTTTTTATAGTTAAGATTGTGTCAGCACTTCCAGAATAAAATTCCCAATTTTTCATTGTTTGATACTTTTGCCTTTTCTCCAGACTGAAAACCTTAGCTGAGAAATCACACATATATAATTTAACAAAATTGCAAAAATATTGGTTCTACTGTTTTTAAGAGGTAATATTGAGGGACAAAATATTTTCTGTATCATGTCCTGTCTTCTGCTAATGTACCAAAATTACGTCTTAATTATTTTTAAAAAATATATAACTGATTGATTAATCTATGATGTTATGACTTTGTATATGATTATTGTTTTATAAAAATTTCCACGATATCAAATATTTTGATTCAGGGTGACTATGTGTCCATGGTTTAAAATATATAATTATAATTATTCCGGTTAACTGAAATTCTTGGTTAACCAAAGGTGTCTCAGTAGGTACGTGCACTGAGCAATTTTATCTCCTTTTTCCCAGTTTAACTTTTTTAGAAAGTTTTAGATGTCTCTGAAATTATTCAGGGGCAAAAAGGGGTTGTGGGGGATTGTACTATAGTTTATTTAATGTATTTTTTTCATGATAAGTGCTAATAGCAGCAAAAGTATTCTTACAATCTAATGAGTAAAAATTGACCCACGTATAAAAGAGAATTTTCTTAAAAGATCAGAATGGCTGTGATTCTTCAAAATAATAATAATAATAAACATTTATAATTCAATTTTTAAAAGATGTTTTTTAATAAAAATTGTTAAATAACATTTAATGATGAAACATATGGACAGAAACCAAGAAATTTCAACTAAGGCTGACACTTTCTCTTATTCATCTGATACGATGGAATCCCAACCTTTAATTTGGAATTCTTGCTTTGCCAGTTAGTGTCACAATATTTATCTTACATTAGCCTGGCTTTAAAGTAATTCTGATTTTTCTTAAAGAACATTGTATTAATTCTAGCTATATTTTACAGTTTGGTTGCTGATATTGTGGTGTTCAACTCTGCTTTTAATATGGAGTCATTTCTTACATCTATCGGAAATTTTCTGAAGCTGATTCCTGACCACAGGCCTAAGGATCTGGAAAAAATAATCAGACCAAAGTGCCAAGTTCTTTACTTTCCAGTCAGGTTTCCTGATGTGAGCAGGTCAGTACATTTGACTCCATTCTCCATATTATGTCATAACTTGTTTCAAATCTTTCTAAACCGATAGCCCTTGCTGCTAAATTTTAACTGATTGGTTCAAGCATTGTTAATTAGGGAATTTGGTTATATGTTACTGTGCTGCAAAATCCATTCATTTACAAAAGTATTTCAATAACCTAATGGTACGCACATTAGGACCTGATACTGCACCAATGAAATCAATAGGAGATTTGCCAAGCAGGTCAATAGTCAGTACGTCTCATAGAAGAATAGTTTGATGTTAAGGAGGAACTGCTTATTTTTGGCAAAGATAGAAGACATTGTTTGACTAGATAATTCACCAATGGTAATTTATTAGGTTTGTTTTATTTGGAAAAGCTATCTACTCTCTTTATTCAGACCTATATAAGTGTTTTCTTAGGTATGCTGTAGTGAGATTTTTTCCCCTACCTCTGTGTTTTATTGCTTACAGGTAGGTGAAAATAACTTCTTTAATGTTGATCAAACTTGCATAATTTTGGTGTTAACTGCAGTTATAGTAGCTCTTCACTCTACCTTAGTTAGTACAAAGGACATTTTTTATTACTCTTACTGCAGAACCCATCTTGAAATTAGCAAAGGGTTGTGTTATGTGGCTCAAAGGGAACATTCTGAAGATTCTTTTCACTTCTGATTAAACCTAACACACTTGTTTTTTTTCTATCACAAGGAACTCTCCTCCTCAACAGGAGCTTTGCTTCAATGGGGCTTACACTAACTAGAGATAATCAGTTTGCAAAACTGTACTATGTTCCTAAAAATAACATGAAGGGGGTTCTGCATTTTTGCTGATAAGGATGGGAAACAGTGTAATGAAACTTAAATGGCTCTGCAGGAGTCTGGGGTTTGATTTTATTTCAAGTTTCATTCTGTTTAAATATTCACACCTTAAACCTTCAACATGGACCAGCTATCACATTACAAATAATTTCAAAGGATTTGTCTATTTGTGGAAGGTTTCTCTAAGGAAGAGTCATTTAACACTAAGACTAGGTTAGCAAATTTTGTTGACATGTATAGATTTGTTTTAAGACTTAGAAAGGATAGCAGGAATCTAAAGCACTACACCAAGATCTGTAAACATGGATGCCTAAAGTTAAGCCTTTGAACCCAAATTTAGGCATTTACGTCCCTGTGGCCTGATTTTCTGGAGTGCCAGTGAGAGCTGTGGGTGCTTAGCAACTTTGAAAATTTGGGCACTTTCAGTGGGATTCCTGTTCCTAAATCCTTCAAGTACTTTTTAAAATCCCACTATGAGTGCCTGACCTTGGGTATGCAGGCATGATAAATATATTGTCACAGATTACATTAAATTTTAATGTACATTATTTTTAATTAATAATTTTAATTTTTATTAAGTTTTGTCTTTCTAAGGAATGACAGCTTTCTTATATTACAGATGTTACATTTGAAATTTAACCTAAAGGCCAGAATTTCAGTAATGTCTGTAAATATTATTATGCATGTGCACATAACTTTATGCACACACAATTCGTGGTTTGTTGACATGCTTATTAGAAAAACACATTTTTAAAAATCCATTCCATTTTTATATGAATAGGACCTGCTGATGTATATTTTAATTTTCATTTAAATATTGTATTTAGAAATGAGTTATAAATATGCAGTCTGGACAAAAACCAATATCATCATAAAAGACAGGAGCATTAAAAAAAACTTTCCCATAACTTTGAATAAAGTTCTTGGGTTTTGGGGCTTTATCTGCACCCAGTATTTGCCATTTCTTTACAAGACATTTATGTTTTAAATAATGTTGAATGCACCCATGGCAACTGAATACAGTTTATTAATTTAGACTGTATTATTACAGTGAAATCTAGATGAATGGAGATTGAAGAGAAAAAGGTTAAGAAATATTGTGGCCAAGCTAAGATTCATAAAGCAAGCTCTTAGCCCAGAGTGTTTTTTGTGTTATTTTCAAATGGTAATTTGCTTTATCCAGACCAAACTCATATAGTGTAAGTAAGTGATTATTTGCATGACTGACAATCATTTGAATGCCTGCAGTCTTTTTAAAATGCATAATATTGCCAAGATGTTGGAAAAATATTTAGAAATTCTGATGGCAAAATTACCAAGGTGATTTTATTCCTTACTTCAACGTGTGTGTGTGTGTGTGTGTGTGTGTGTGTGTGTGTGTGTGTGAGAGAGATGCAATTTTTATTTGGTTATGTGGCAGAGATGTTCTGAAAACAAAAAAAAAAGTCTTGTTAGCAATATGATTGTGATATGTAAAAAAGAGTCTTTATTTTAAGTTAATATTGTGATTATAGGAAAAAATAAAAATACATTAGTATACCATATTTGACCCTCGAACAGGGCCATGTGATTGCAGAATATAAAATTTTACTTGAGCAAATCCCATTATGTTTTTATATGGTTATTAACCAAAGGTGCATGCACACCCTAAAAGAGAGAAACTACTACTCCAAATAGACATATTTAGACATGAAATGAAGGTATAGTCAAGAATGATTGATGCTTTCTGATGCAGCAGAAAATGTAACAGAAAATACTTTGATTGATACAGAAACAAAAGTTGAATGGTGTGAAATACTCCATTTTATATATGCAAAATATATGTTTAAAATAAGTTTTAAATTACCTTATTCTGCATTTAAGAATTGCTTTATCAACAAGCACAGCATCTTTAACAGTTATTTGAATTTTTTTAAAGATATTTGGTATAAGTGCTCATCTTTCTTCATTATTGATAGGATCAGGGATGAACTTAGGTTTGACAGGACTCTGCAAAGTAAGATATACAAAGCCACAGGTTCTTCTTCGAGTGCTTGCTCATATCAATTCCAATTAGGTGTGTGGGCACTGCGTGCACAATCGTCAGAAGATTTTTACCCCAGCAACACTCGGTGGGTTGGCTGAGGCGCCCCCTAGAGTGGCACCTTCATGGCGCTGGATATATGCCCCAGCCAACCCAGCGCCCCCTCAGTTCCTTCTTACTGCCCGTGACGGTTGTTGGAACTGTGGAGTGCAGCGTAGCTGATCTCCACTCTCCCTAGCTTTCTCTCTTAGTACCTGTTAATAGTTGTAATTAGTTATTAATAGTTGTTTATAGTTGTTAGTAGTTGTTAATAGTTAGTGTAGTTAGATTAGTGTACTTAGTAGGGTGGAGTGGGGTCTTCTCCCCCATCCTGGTACCAGGGCCCATGCCGGGGTCTCCGGGCTTCAAACCCTGCTCGGCTTGCCTGAAGCCGATGCCAACAGGAGACCGCCACGACTCTTGCCTAAGGTGTCTGGGGGAATCCCACCAAGTGGACAAGTGCTGCATTTGCAAAGCCTTCAAGCTGAGCACCAAAAAGGAGCTGGACTTTAGGCTCAAGTAGCTCTTTATGGAGGTGGCACTTAGCCCGGTCCCTTCCTCCGCGCACTGGCACTCGGCATCGTCTTTGGTGCGGAGTGTCCCTGCGGCACCGACTGGTCCGGCACCGCATTTGGACTCTGCTAAAGACTCCCGGCGTCAGGCCCCCTGGCACCTCCACAACTGCAGCACCGGTCCCTGTCTCCGGGCCAGAAGAAGAAGCAGCCGCCCACTGCTTCTTCTTTGTCGGTTCGACAGCCACCGACACTTCCCGCACCTCAGCCAGAGCCGCGTCCATTGCTGGAGCGCACAGGATAAGTAACAGCTCCTGCACCGTCGACTCCAGCGCCGCAAGGGCCATCGACTCCGGTGCATGTTAGCTCCCCAGTACACACCGCAGTCGAGCTAAGGCTGCCCTCCACGCTGGAGACCTTCTCTACAGCGCGGGACTTGATCGCGCTCACAGAGCCGACTCCCCTGCAGCCGTCCCTGATACGACTACCGTCCCTGATACGACTGCCGTCGCCGAGTGAAGCAGGGCAGCACCGGTCCCAGTCCCGATCTTGGTCCTGGCACCTTTCATGGCATCGCTCACAGTCCCGGCACCGATCCCGTTCTCAGTGCTGGTAGTACTCGCGACGCCGCTCCGGCTCGCGAAGATCCAAATTGCAGTACGGCCAATACCGATTGGACTTTCGGCACCGCTCCTGGTACCGGTCAGAGCAGCACTCGATCCAGAGCCGATCCCGGTGCCGGTCTCGTCGAAGGTCACCGTCGAGATCCAGATCAGGCTCCCGGTACCGATACAACTGCAGGCACTGATCGATATCTCGGTACTGTTCTACATCTCGCCACTGGTCCCCGGCACCGTACAGCACAAGGGGACTCTGCACCAACACATTCGGCACCGCCTTGTCTGTCTCGCTCCGCCTCCATGTCGTCATGCTCACAAGGTGGCCACCACGCCCAGGACCAGAGCGAGGACGGTGCAGGACAGTGGCTGAATGAAGGCAAGGACCTGGGCCAAGGACCTCCACAGTGGTCTTTTTTGAACCCCTGCACATACCATCAGGCCTAAGGGGTTCCTTCAGGGGCTTTCCGTTCCACCCCTTCAGGGCCCCGAGTACCGGAGGCCACTGTGTCTCCCTGCTCCTGCCCTCCCCCGGGAGTTCTGAGGGGACTGCTCCAGTGCCAACACAGGCCCACGCCCCTAGCGTGGTGGACCTTGGGCAACAAGTTCCTCCACATGAGGACCCCATCCAGTTTCCCTTAGTCCCAGGGGTATCTTCCTCGTACTCGCCTGATGAGGCAGAGGAAGAGACTACGGTTTTGGTCCCTCCTCCTATGGACCTCCGTGCCCTCCAGGAGCTGCTCCACAGGGTGGCGCGCAATATGAACCTCCAGGTAGAGGAGATGGTGGAGGTAGAGGACCCGGTGGTCAACATTCTGTCCGTGGAGGCACCATCCAGGGTGGCCCTCCCAGTCATATGGATTATACAGGCCAATGCCTAGACAATCTGGCAATCGCCAGCCTCTATTCCACCTACGACCAAGGGGGTGGAAAGGAAGTACTTTGTCCCCTCAAAAGAGTATGAGTACCTCTACCCACACCCCCAACCGTGTTCCCTTGTTGTGGCTTCGGTCAACGAGAAGGAACAGCATGGTCAGCAGGCCTCAGTGCCCAAATCAAAGGACGTTAGGCGCCTCGACTTGTTTGGGCGCAAGGTGTACTCTGCTGGAGGCTTGCAGTTCAGGGTGGCCAATCAGCAGGCAGTCCTGAGTAGATACGATTATAATTCGTGGCACTCTATGGAGAAATTCAAAGAGTTTGTTCCACAGGAGTCCAGAGAGGAAATTGGGGCTCTAGTCAAGGAGGACAAGAAGGTGGCCAGAACCTTCCTACAAGCCTCTCTGGACGTGGTGGACTCGGCGGCTAGGACCCTGGCCTCAGGCATAGCCATGCACCGCATCTCATGACTGCAGGTCTCTGCTTACCACCAGAGTTGCAGCAGACCCTCCAGGACCTACCCTTTGATGGCCAGGACCTATTCTCAGACAAAACAGACTCAAGGCTGTAGAGTCTGAAGGACTCGAGAACTATTATGTGCTCTCTGGGAACGCATACCCCAGTAACGCAGAGAAGGCCCTTCAGACCGCAGCCTCAGAGATCCTACCCTCCCCGTCGGCCAACACAGGACTTCTTTAGAAGATGCGGCCGAGGTGGTAGAAGAAGACAAACTGGCCACCAAGCCGGCCAGGGCCCTCCCAAGCCATCGGCTGGGCCTAAGCAGAACTTTTGAAGGTGCGCCCGAGAACGGAGCACCAGTCTCCATTCAGGATCCTTCCCTGCCTTTCCAAGATCGTTTCTCCCATTTCCTCTGTGCGTGGTCTCACATAATATCAGACCGTTGGGTCCTTGCATAGTGGAAAGGGGTTACTCCCTTCAATTTTCTTTCCCCCAAAAACCCTCCTACCCGGTCCCTCTTCAGAGACTCTTCTCACGAGAACCTCCTTCTACAGAAGGTCCAATCACTCCTAGCTGTGGGGGCGATAGAGGAGATTCCAAGAGAGTCAAGAGGCAGGGGTTTTTACTCCCGCTACGTCCTAATCCCCAAGGCCGAGGGCGGGCTTCTGCCCATCCTGCACCTACGTGGACTCAACAAATTTATGGTAAAGTTGAAGTTCCGCATGGTCTCTCTAGGGACCATTATTCCTTCCTTAGATCCTGGAGACTGGTATGCCGCCCTCAACATGAAGGACATGTACTTCCACATTGCGATCTACCCAGCGCACAGACGCTTCCTTCGCTTTGTGGTCAATCAACAGCACTTTCAATTCACCGTCCTTCCTTTTGGCCTATCTGTGGCCCCCAGAGTGTTTTACCAAGTGCATGGCTGTTGTGGCTGCCTCCCTTCGTCGACAACAGATCCAAGTGTTCCTATACCTCGACGACTGGCTTATTTGGGGTCGCTCCAGGGATCAGATGCAGTCTCATGTCCAGCTCACCATGAACATGTTCAATCAACTGGGCCTCCTGCTCAATGTTGCGAAACCTACTCTGGTACAAATCCAGAGGGTAGAATGCATAGGAGCAGTCTTAGACTCAGGCCTAGCCCGAGCACTTCTGCAGATTCATTAAAAATTCTCGCTAATGGGCTTGCAATTTCGGGTGCCAATTCCTTTAATATTCTTGGATGAAGATTATCTGGGACCCCCGATTTAGTCCCATTAAGCTGTTTGAGTTTGGCTTCTACCTCTGATATGGTAATATCTACCTCCATATCCTCATTCCCATTTGTCATGCTACCGTTATCCCTAAGATCCTCTTTAGCCTTATTAAAGACTGAGGCAAAGTATTTGTTTAGACATTGGGCCATGCCTAAATTATCCTTGACCTCCACTCCATCCTCAGTGTTTAGTGGTCCCACTTCTTCTTTCTTTGTTTTCTTCTTATTTATATGGCTATAGAACCTTTTACTATTGGTTTTAATTCCCTTTGCAAGGTCCAACTCTACTTGACTTTTAGCCTTTCTCACTTTATCCCTACATGTTCTGACCTCAATAAGGTAGCTTTCCTTGCTGATCCCTCCCATCTTCCACTCCCTGTATGCTTTCTGCTTTTTCTTAATCACCTCTCTGAGATGCTTGCTCATCCAGCTTGGTCTACAACTCCTGTCTATGAATTTTTTCCCCTTTCTTGGGATGTAGGCTTCCGATAGCTTCTGCAGCTTTGATTTAAAGTGATCCCAGGCCTCCTCTACCTTTAGTCACGGATGTGTCATCCCTGGGATGGGGAGCCCACCTCGGGATCCTCTGTACACAGGGGCTATGGTCGGCGGGAGAATTATCCCTGCACATCAACCTATGGGAACTCAATGCTGTGCGCCTGGCGTGTCAGGCATTCCGAGAGCGCATTCAAGGCCTTTGTGTTGCAGTCCTCACAGACAACACAACAGCCATGTTTTACATCAACAAGCAAGGGGGAGCCCGGTCATCCCCCCTCTGTCAGGAGGCCACTCTTCTGTGGGAATTCTGTATAGCCCACTCGATCCATCTGGTGGCGTCATTTCTCCCTGGAGTCCAGAACACCTTAGCGGACCACCTCAGCAGATCATTTCAGACTCACGAGTGGTCAGTTCGCCCGGACGTCATCCACTCTGTCTTCCTGAAGTGGGGCTTTCCCTGATAGACCTATTCACCTCTTGCAAGAATCGGAAATGCGAAGTGTTCTGCTCTCTACAAGGACGCTCTCCGGGTTCCCTGTCAGATGCCTTCCTCATACAGTGGAAGGATGACCTGTGCTACACCTTCCCTCCATTCCCGCTAGTCCACAGGGTCCTGCTCAAGCTGCGCAGGGACAAAGCCCGTCTGATTTTGGTTGCCCCAGTGTGGCCCAGGCAGCACTGGTATACCACTCTCCTCGAGCTGTCAGTGGACACCCCAATTCCACTCCCGCTGTGGCCAGACCTGATCACTCAGGACCATGGATGACTCTGTCATCCTGACCTGCAATCTCTCCACCTCACAGCATGGATGCTGCATGGCTAACTCAATCTGAGCTGTGCTGCTCTCGCTTGGTACAGCAGATCCTTTTGGGTAGCAGGAAGCCCTCTACCATGTCCACGTGCTTAGCCAAGTGGAAGCATTTTTCCTGCTGGTGCGCTCAGAGTCATACGGCCCTGCTACAGACATCAGTACCTATCATCTTGGACTATCTCCTGTCCTTAAAACAGCAGGGCTTGGCAATATCATCCATCAGAGTGCACCTGGCAGCTATTTCGGCTTTCCACCTGGGCAAAAATGGGCATTCAGTCTTCTCCAATCCCATGGTCAGCAGATTTCTCAAGGGGTTGGAGCGCCTGTTCCCACAAATTCGACAACCGGTCCCTACATGGGATCTTAACCTGGTCCGATGGCCACCTGCTCGCTCCTGTACCTTTCCTGGAAGACAGCCTTCCTCGTAGCTATCACTTCGGCGAGGCATGTGTCTGAGCTCAGGGCACTCAATTCGGAACCGCCGTATACGGTGTTCCATAAGGACAAGATACGGCTGCGACCCCACCCGGCCTTCCTCCCTAAAGTGGCGTCTGCCTTCCATCTCAACCAAGACATCTTCCTCCCCATCTTCTACTCGAAGTCACACGCCTCTCGACGGGAACAACAGCTGCACTCCTTGGACGTTCGCAGGGCCCTCGCCTTCTACATCGAGCGAACGAAACCTTTCAGGAAAACGTCACAGCTATTTGTTGCTGTGGCAGGCCGGATGAAGGGCCTTCTGGTCTCCCAGCACATCTTGTCCTGGATCACATCATACATCCGTGCATGCTATGACTTGGCTGGTGTCCCAACTACGCACCTTACCGCCCACTCCACGTGGGCTCAGGCGTCATCATCTGCTTTCCTGGCACACGTACCCATACAGGAGATATATAGGGCAGCGACCTGGTCATCGGTGCATACCTTTGCTGTCCACTATGCGATAATTCAGCAGTCCAGGGGTGATGCTGCATTTGGTTCAGCAGTCCTTCACTCCATGACATCTCACTCCGACCCCACCACCTAGGTAAGACTTGGGAGTCACCTAATTGGAATCGATATGAGCAAGCACTCGAAGAAGAAAAGACAGTTACTCACCTTTGTAACTGTTGTTCTTCGAGATGTGTTGCTCATATCCATTCCAAACCCGCCCTCCTTCCCCTCTGTCGGAGTAGCCGGCAAGAAGGAACGGAGGGGGCACTGGGGCATATATCCAGCGCCATGAAGGCACCACTCCAGGGGGCACCTCAGCCAACCCACTGAGTGTTTCTGGGGTAAAAATCTTCTGACAATCGTGCACGTGGCACGCAGACACCTAATTGGAATGGATATGAGCAACACATCTCGAAGAACAACAGTTCCAAAGGTTAGTAGCCGTCTTATGTCTTTTCTAGCCAGAACATATGAAGTGGAGGCAGTTTCCTTCCTTTATCCTCAGTATACCAGTCTCTCTCCTCTGTGCCCCTCTCCAGTCTCCCTGAAGTCCTATCCTCTCTGGATTACTTAAACCCTTTCTGTCCTCTACTCCTAAGGGGGAGGAGGAGGGACAGTTTCCCTCACTTATCTTCCTCTTGGAGTAAATCCCTGTCTCTCCTTCCCTAAGCTTGGGGACTCAAAAACTGTTAGAGAGATGCATACTCTGACTTACTGCACAGAGATCTCTTCTGTCTGTTATCAGTGCTGTGGTCCCAGGAAAAGGGAACGAAGACAGAACAGATGAGGTCCTGTGATCACAGATCTGCTCCCTCTTCCTGAGCTAAAAATAGCTCTGTCAGTTTTCCCTAGGGAAGTGATTAGACAGTAGTTCTTTTCAAACACTGGGAAGAGGAGGAAAGAGTCACTGTTTGGGAGTCTGGAACAGGAAATTGACTGACCCCATCCTTTTCCCAGTGGCTATCTTCAGCTATTTCTAACCACGTACATGTAGATTGGCTTTCATGTTGTGCTCTGTAGTGTCAGAACCAGCCCTGATATAATACTACTGTATCACTTACTTTTTAATTGGTATAGTTTTACAGTCTGATACAGTATATATGTAAAAATAACTGTCTTACAATAATTTTAAATTTAAAAAGCAAACAAAATTCTGAGTTAAGACTGTCACTCCATTGTGCATAAGTATTACAAGGGATGCGGAACAGTAGGTGATTTTACAGGCCATATGTGCTGCCATACTTCTGTACAAAACAGTGAGTTAAATCCAATGCGATTTAGAATTACCTTATAATGTCTTTTTTGTTTAACTCAGACTCTTAATTGTATTGTAACATAATATGTAGTATTAAATTTGTGGTTTTGCTATTTTTTTCATTTTTGAAAATGAGGAAGGGGACACAAAAACAAAAATTGCCTTTTCAATAACATTATCTTTTTGTCCACGGACATTCAAATGCAAGTAAACATAACTGGAACAGTTATGTAGGTTCTTTGATGATACTTTGTACTGCTTTCAACATTTTGATTTCTACTGGTCCAACTGCACCCATACCACCTTCAGCTCACAAGCAAAGCAGGGTCAGACTAGGTCAGTTCTTGAATGGGAGACAGTTTGGTGTTAATTTAGATGAAATGTGCTATATAAATGTCAGTTACTATTAATGCTGCCATAGCTGTAGTAAATCTTCATTATCATTTATAAATTTTTTGGAGTCCTAGAAGAGCTATAATTATAGCTATAGAGCTATAGATAGTGTTTTGCAAACATGTTTTAAGTTATATGTGTGTTCTAAAGAGATTACAATACAAGTTAGACAAAGGACAGATGGGATAACAGATAAAAAAAGAAGACAGAGGATTAAGATTATAGTAAGAGAAAACGAGATTTTTTTTAAGTCAACTTGGTAGTATCTGGTACTATATGCACTTTAAATTTGATGTGCTGAAAAAATAAAACTGTCAACAAACAGGAGAAGACTCATATCCACAAGTGATTAGACTTTCACAAGAGCTGGGTATGGAACCCGTTGCAACTAGAGTGTGTAGTAAGTTGACATAAGATATGGAGCAGCCTAACAGCTTCTCTCTTATATTGGGGCTGCAGCTAGGGCCAAGGCAGTCACAACTGGCACCCTGACTTTACCTCCATCCTCACCCCCTGTGCAAGTAAATCTTGACATTTAAAGTTTACTTCTACTGTGTTAAAAAAATCAGGCTATTATGCAATAAAGATCCTGGAAATACACACGGCACAGGTTGTGAGGGAGATGGAAATGGGCATAAAGCTCAACTGTGCACTCTTGCAGTCCTCCGGCCATTGTGTGAAGGGTTGGTCACCTGGTGCAAGTTAAAATGGCATTGGGCCACTCTGTCTTATGCTGACTGTTAAGAGTAAGGGGTCAGAAATACAGCTGGGAACTGGCACATTTTAGACGTGTTGCAGTCATTCCCCCTTTCTTTTAGTCATTCCTCTTGTGCTAACTACAGGGATGGAAGATGGTGCACTAGCTTCTACCCCAGTTCTACATCTCCAGAGGATTACTTTTGCACTAGACTGACCCCCCTGGGGCCAGATATATCAGCTTCACAGCCAGAATCCTGTGGCAGTGAGTACAGTACTAACAGCTCCCCCACAATGGAGATCTGGCTTAGTAGTCTCACCTGTCCATTGAAACTTATTTGTGTTGCAAAACTGTTTAAAACTAATTTCTTTTTAGCTGTTCAGAGGGAAAAAATAGTTTTGTTGACTTTTTTTTTACCTATTGCAGAATTTTTCAGTTAAATGATATCATAGTAATCATTTAATCTTACAATAGCTCAGAAGGATACTTAAGCTGAATTCCTTGTACAACCTAGTTTTTTATTATGTTGGGTACTACTCATGTTGCATACAACACATTCCCATAAAACCTGCATGTTGTATTTACAGAGAAATTTCTCTAGAGAGTTAAGGTCTTGTAAAATATTCTTGTTCTACAGCATGAACGAATTATTATACTCTAGGGCATTAAAAGTGAAGTGTACTGAAGAAAAGAATTTTTCATTAAAATGCAGTTTATATTGATAAAACAGATTACTAGCATTTGATGAAATGTGAAACTTGGATCTATCCATATCACTACATCACTAGTAGGTTTATTTTGGCAAGAGGGCTAGCATGTAATGTATATCAGGACCAATCATTATACACTACCTGTTAGTTTTTTATTAGATTAAATTGTCTTTCACTAAAGTACTTGAAAAAAAATATGTACTCTATCTGTATACTGAAGTAGCAGAATGTAGTAACCAAGAATATTAGAAAATAAAAGCTGTCATGTTATCAGTTTTGGCACAGTCATTTATCAATCAGTATTTTAAACATTGACAAGTGGTAATTTAATAGGGAATGACCCTGTTGGCAAGAAGTTTTAATGACAGATGATGCAAACTCATTTTTTACTGTGGGCTCTGCTGGCTTCTTACCTTTCTCAGTATCACAGCTCATACTTTCCAAGTCTGGGATGTGAGAAGCCACAAAGGGCAAAACCTGTGGCCCCAGGCCTGTAACCCCTCCCATCTAATCTGTTTCTTTCTTTAGTTGCAAATTTCCCTAAAGTATGGTTAGTAAGATCTGAAGTTTAGATACTGATTTAAACACCATTTGATTTGTGAGTAACATTCATAATAATACTTCCCCCATGTATGCAGAAAAGTTTTTAGAAGTGTGTGTTGTTGTGTGTGGAAGGGGTTTGTTTGTTTGTTTTTTGTGGTTGACTCAGCTTTTGGATGTACAACTTGAGACACTGTGTGCCTGGTTTCAGAGACAACTCATCTTTCAATAATTTTGGCCAGCAGCACATTTCATCTGAGAACCTCAAAACACTTTACAATTGTTAACTAAGCACCCTTTATGCTGGGTAATTTATTTTTATCCCCATTTCAAAGATAGGACAATTGATGCATGCAGAGTCAATGGCAGAGTCATGACTGGAACCCAGTCTGGAACCCAGACTCTCAGTTCTGTGCATATCCCCATGATAACTCCTTTTGGAGTTGGGGATAGCCTACCTAGCTGTCATAAACATAAAGATTTGAAGTTGGGGACTTCATGTTGAAGGAAATTACAACTGTGCTACGAGCTGACAGGGATGGCATTTTTAGTTCTCCTAAAATGTCCTAGATAAAATATAGCAGTTCAAGTATTCTTTGCTTTGAATAGTCTTTGTTCATTTTACTTGAACTTCTGTTATTTGAGAAGGTAATCTCCATTTATTTGCATATTTCCAACTCAAAATCTATATCACCTTACCAGAGACATCGTTGTGGACAGTATTGTATGAGCTTTCTCAATTTAAACCTCCTATCTGGGCTTTCTATACCTTCCTATTTTAATTATGTCATTTGTTTTTCCTCCTGTCCTGGTGACCTTTCACAATAGAACGTTTTTCTCCTTTTTCATGTTGGAATTTGGTTAATATCACTCCCAGGGGGAATGTTGTTGGAATTAGGTTCGGTGCTGTTAAATCTATTTGGTTTAAAATTATTACAGAGGGGCGTTAAGGTAAAATCTTCTTGTCAGAATGGAACAGGATTACTAACTAAGGGTTGGCTCCTGCAAGGTGCTGAGTACCCTCAACTTCCATTGCAATCATTCAGAGTTGAGAGAATTCAACACCCTGCACCATCAGTACCCTGGGACAGGTGGACAAAGATATTGGATGGAAGTAAAGGCTGAGAATTAAGTGATGTAGTCAATTGGTGCATTAGCCAGACCACTGTGTTGAGAGCTCAGTTCAAACTCTTGCATTTCAGAAAATTCCCTGACCCCAACATTTTGTTTTTCAAAATTTTGCCAGTCAACATTTTTTAGCTATACATATTTTTCATTGTAAAACATTGAAGAATGAAAAAAAAACCCCTTTCATGTGTAAATCGTGCTCATGAAATTCTGAGGAGAAGTGGGAAAGTAACCATCTTTGGTTATTTTCTTTTCTGAGTTGTTAGATGCGCAGAGTGCGTGGATGGAACAGAGAGTGAAAGAGCCTTATTGTTTAGATACCCCACACACATTCTTTTTGGTTATGTAAGGGAAAAAGAAGAATGAACAGGAGAGGGGGCTGCAATGATAACTAATGGGGATGAAAAAGGGGACAGAGGGTCCAGCATTTGGAGATGCTTTCCTGTGAATGAGAACCAGAGCTTGAGAAGTGATGTTAAATAAAAACAATGTGGGAATGAGGTGGCTTGCAGTATCAGTTAAGGGACTGTGGCAATGTGGGCACACCTTAAGAGCACCCAGAAGGAGATGATGTTGGAGTGCACCCAATGAATGATAAAAACCATACCCCATCAAGAGAAGAGGGATGGAAGCACCATCAGGAAGAGAGTTAGATAGACCTCCTAACCTGGTTCTCAGTCATCTCACTGTTGTTAAATGTAAAGTAATAACCAGAAGAATACTGAGTCTGATATATGCACTTCACACACATTGTGCTTCTGGATTGCAAATGAACAAAAAGTGTAATAAAATAATAATTATAAAGTGTGGTGGCAGCAGCAACAGTTAGATCTCCCAACCTGATACCCACTCAGGATTCCTACTGACTTTTTTTTAATGTGTAGTGTGACGGGGCAAGGCCAGATGGCTATAGAAAAAATAGTGGGAGATAGATATATTAGCTCCAGGATAAACAAATCTCTGGTACCAGGATAAGTGAAATGGCAGCTCCAGGTCAGTTAAGACACCTGGGGCCAATTAAGAACTTTCCAGAAGGCAGGGAGAATGCTAGGTTGTTTGGGACACCTGAAGCCAATCAGGGGCTGGCTGAAACTAGTTAAAAGCCTCCCAGTTGGTCAGGTGGGTGTGCATGTCAGGAGCTGTGGGAGGAAGTTGCGCTGTTGGAGAGACTGAGCAGTACGCACCATATCAGGTACAGGGAACGAGGCCCAGAGGTAAGGGAGAAGTGGAGCTTCAGGAACTGAGGGCTGCTGTGGGGGAAGTAGCCCAGGGAATTGTACATGTCATGTTTCTAAAGGTCAGCTACCACAGTGGATACTATTAGGATCCCTGGGCTGGATCCCGGAGTAGAGGGTGGTCCCGGGCTCCCCCGCCCTTTGCCCCCTGATTAATCACTGAGACTGGGAGACAACAGAGACTGAGTAAGGAAGGATAACTTCTCACCTCCCTCGCTGGCTTATGATGAAAATGGCTCAGTAGACTGTGACCCTTGTCTCTAGAGAGAGAAGGGTTACGTGGAGGATCACAGTGAGCCTCTGAGGCTAGCGAAATCTGCAAGGAAACGCGGGACTCACGGAGGCAAGCACAGAGCTTTGTCACAGTAGCCAAAACGTTACTGGATGTGACCTGTGCAGGCTATTCACTGCCTTCACAGATGATTAGCATATGAAAGTTTAATAATGAAGCATTAGGCAGGAGCAGCAGCACATAAGATGTTCTGCAGATGTTTCAGATAATTAATTGCATTTCAGTGATGTGTAATATGTAAAATGAATTTTTGGGAACCAGAAGGAAACATGGGGCGCTCCAAGATGACCATTATGTACAACATAAAGAAATAACCTGATGAAACTGTTGTTCAGTTTTTAAAAATTAGGTATGGGATGAGGTGAAGTGATTTGGGCTTTGGCAAATTTCAGTTATCGCCTTTGTTACACAAGGAAAATCTTGCCAGGTTTTGGGGGTTTGGTTTTGGGTTTGCAGTCACAGCTAGGGGTATTGAATATTTTATACTTTGGACATTTCCCCTGCTCTGTTGTGACTCCCAAATGAAGTATTTCTCTTCTTTTCCCATTTAAATAATTCAAATGGAATACATTTTAAAATATGAAATCCCCAGCATTAATATACCAAAAGTATTTATAAAGGCATGCAGCAAACCAGCTTCAGTAGTAGAAAGATACCATGAGACTATGCAGGAAATGAGCTTCAGCACTAGAAAGATACATATAAAAGTAGTGATAAGGACACTCCAGAGTTTTATATTTATAAGCACCAAGGTGTTTGGATTGTAATTCAAGATCTTTGAAGGCCCTGACTAGGTCCAGTTGCCCTTCATCCCCACAGTTACCTTTCTACCAAAAGATCCTCAGACTTCATCTTGTGGTGCCTCGATGCACCCTCATGAACAACAAGTTAGTTCAGAGAACATCAATCAGAGCCTTACATCATTGTCTTCAATCTTTGAGTTTTGAGCACTGATGTCAGGTCCTGATACCAGCCAGGAAAGTTGAATCAGACAATAGATTTACTCAGCGAACTGTGATTTCCCTTGGAGAATAGATACTGAAGAAATAACTATATCTGTTTTCTGATGACAGGGTTTCAGTCCTCAGTAGTAGATGTGTTCTCAACTCAGGACATTTGGAAAACAAACTTTCTTCAGCGTACTCTGCATGTCTTCTCCCATCCCTCTATTCTTGTGGCTCATAAGCAGAGCCAAGGAAAACACATTGTATCTGCTTTTGATAATATCCAACTAGTTGAGCAGATTATGGTGTGTAACATGTTACAAATGATACTAGAACCTGTGATCTTTCTAATCGTTCTCCATTACCACCTGTCAAGACTTGGCTTGCATGAAGGTGATATACCAGGATTTTGGCCTTTCAGACAAGGTTCTTTCAACTTTGCTGTCATCCAGAAAAAAGGAGGCCTCTGTCATATGCTAAAGGATGTAAGAAGAGTTGTACTTCTGGGTCTGACCCAGATGAATGGGCTCTATTATCAAGTTTCTCCAAGATGGATTTGAGAAAGGTCTGTTCCTTTTTCCCATCAGAATATAAATCATGTCTATGGGTGCTCTGTGAAGAGATTATATGGCTTCACCCTGTTGGCTCACCGTTCCAATTTGTAGTCTAATCTAACGCTGAGTTCACACAAATGCTCCTCTTCAAACCTTTGGATTGTTTTATTTACAACCCTGGAAGGTAGTGGTTCTAGTAGCTAAAAAGTACGGGTCTCTTCCTGTATCATTCCTGAGGGCCAAATTGTGGCCCAGCTTGTGTGGCTATGTGGGTGAATTGGCAGGGGGTGTAAAAATTTCCTTAAGCCTGCCCCTGCATGGGTTACCCCTACTGTGGGTAACTGTGCAGTGGGGAAAACAACCTGTCTAGGGCTGCTGTGTCCTACCCCCCAACATGTGGGCAGAAGGGGTGGGGTGTGGGTAGAGCCCTGGCTCTGCCACACAATACACCTGCTATCAGAGATGTACCAGTGTGCCGGGGCAAGCACACTGCACCAAATATAGATCTGGTGCATTGTACGTACCCATGGAGGCACTTGGAAATGGGAGGAAGATTGTGACTCTAAGAACGAAAAAAAATGAAAAAGAGTGCTGCTCTTTGCTTCACCCTCTTTGCTACTGGCAAAGTCACTAGCCTGCACTACTTCGTTTATAACCCAGTCACTAGCTTTCACATCATCAAAGTACATCCCTGTCTGTCTAATCTAGCTATGTAGCATGGCCTCCATTACCATATTATCTCACTACCTTACAGTATTTAATCCTCACCACATCCTTGAGCTAAAGAAGTACTAGTATCCCCATTTTATAGGTGAATAAGTGATGCAGAAAGAGACTAAGGGCATGTCTACACATACAGTGCTGCAGTGGCCCAGCTGGATCGAGAGCTCTCCCGTCGGGCATAATAAAACCACCTCCATGAGTGGCAGCAGCTATGTAAGTGGGAGAAGTTCTCCAGTCATAGCGCTGTCCATACCAGCAGTTAAGTTGGTGTAACTTATGTCACGCAGGGGGGTGGTTTATTTTTACCTCTGAGGCCTGGTCTACAAATGAAGTTATTTGTTCATATATATGTTAGCAACTTATTATTCTATGAGCATCACTTCATTTTGGCTAGCAATAAGTCCTGTTCAGTCATTGTGCTGCATTGGAATGTTTAAAGCTGAAATGTGCATTGGAATCTGTTTGTTTGCAGCAGATGATTTGCCTAAGCTTTGATGCACAGTCACTTTCTGACATTTGTGTATTTCAGCAGTGAACAATGTAAACTCATTTTCTGAGCACTTTGATTACTTGCACATAGCAGTGCCCATGGCATGTGACAGAGAAGAGCACTCTATCCACTAATCAGATAGATATGCTTCAAGCGTATTTACACAAAATAATGAAAACAGCTGTTAGATACCTTTAAACTTGAGTGTGTTTTGTTATTAATCTACTAGCCCGTACACATGACACTATAATTCTTCGCTCACTCAAGTTGCCTTTAATGACATAGTAATAAAACTGAGAGGGATGAAAGTAATGGAATTGTAGAATGTAATGCCTCAATTGTCTACAGTGTCTTCCTTTTTGCCAAAATAAACCACAATTAGGTCCATATGGTGTTTTGAAGTTTTCAAGCAATGACCCTAATAAAAAGTAATGAATTTCTGACAAAAGAAAGCATGGTGCTCTTTTAAGCAGATATCTTTGCTATTGATCTAGTTATGATTGCAGACTGATATGCTAATAGAAGAAGAAAGGTTCAACATGTCTGCTACAAGCACTTTCATTTGTGGTTTATTTTACTCATATGAAATTCAGATTGAAAAGGTAGAAACATGTTGTAATATGTTAGTTATTATTTCTTTTTTAAAGACTTATTATTTAAAGAAAACAAATGGATTTCTCTCAGAAATATGATGTTTCTAAGGCAGCTGTTAACTTGGAGGACATCTTGCAAAGGGAATGACAAGGATGTATTATGTGAGAATGTCAAATTTAACCTGCACACTGAGTGTCTTTTGAGGTTCAAGTTCACTTCGTTATTCTGTCCCTTTAAGTCTTGCCATAGGGAGGGAATTTGACACTTCACTCCACTTCCCCTCATCTAAACAATTAAACTATGTGTTGAGTGGCTGTACGGGAAGTAGAGAAAGGGTACTCAAATACTATAGTGATGGAGGCTGTATAAACACATAGAGAGATGGGTGACTTAGGGGCAACCATCAAAAAATAATGTGTGTGTCAATATTATTGCAATGAAGCAATAGTAGCATCAGAAATATAAGTAATTTAGTCTAATGGAGAGAGGAAAATGGGACCCCAAAGCAGAGAGAAACAGAGATGCCTAAACCAGAGGAGAGAGGGAGGGAGAAAAGAAATCATTGACTTGATGAATTCTAATTATTCCTTCAGATTTGTTGAGTAAAAGAGTGTCCCACACCTGGACAGTTCTAAATGGCAGAGTTGGAGAAAACCTCCTTGATCATCTATTATTATTATTTAACAATTGTTTACTTTGAATAGTGTGCTTAGTGATGTACAAGTTAATTTTTTTACAACCTTAAAGTACAGTCTGGAATGTCCTCTAAACAAAACCCTCATATTCATCTGTCTTTGGTCACCAGTACAAATGATGCCTCAGTGACCCTCCTTTGGCATATTATTCTATTTATCTGATTAACATTACTGTTTTTCTTAATGTTTTTCCTGCATTTTGATTGGGGAATAAAACCAAGGTCCTAACAACCAATTTTTTATTAAAGATTTCAGAGCTCTTTTGCAACAGATGATGTTGATTAGAATCATAGAATTGTAGAACTGAAAGGGACCTTGAGAGGTCATCTAGCCCAGTCCCCTGCACTCATTGCAGAACTAAGTATTATCTAGACTATCCCTGACAGGTGTTTGTCACATCTGCTCTTAAAAATCTCTAGTGATGCAGATTCCGCAGTGATGCAGATTCTGGTGTCCTGGTCAAATTCCTATTTTATTTTCTGTCCACCAGAATTCCCCTGCAGTTTCGTCCGTAGATTATATTTGCTTTTTGTCCTAAATTATTGAGTAGTGAGGCAGGGTATTGGTAAGCAGTTGCTACATTCCAGCATGGAGATAGCAGTCCAGTAGTGGGTGAGGTGATTTATGCAAATATGTGTATATTTGTACATCATAGGGTGGAGGAAATACATAATGTAGAAATATAAATAAAGTTAGTAGAAATGAAAGATGCATTGTGTCTGGTGCATGGTGTGCTCTAGTCTAAGCCCTGCACTCCTGCTCAGTAAAGGGCAGGCAATAAAATCACTGTATTCACCTTCTGGGCTGCCATTGGAGCATATTTAAAATCCACCAGGGGTTTCATACAACAGGATATGCTTAATCAACATATCTCCTATTCACCCTGGTCACACACTTCTGTGGCCAGTCCTCCCCACGTTTTAGACAACAGTGGCCATCTATGGGCCCCGAGTGGAAGTCCATTTATCCTTTTTTGCTGCTGCAGCCACCTCATTCTCTGAGTAGACTTTCAGTCCTGGGGACCTTGAACTTAGAGTTATGCCATTGGAAGTTAGCATTATCTTGGGCTGAGTAGCCCCTTATATCTAAACTAAATTCTCCCCTTTATTTAGACTGAAGAGTGAATGAATTGATTGATATTACTGATACATTTTACCTCTTTATTATAATAAATATTGTTACAGAAGTGCCCAAAATATGTTAGATATTGTACTATTATTACTATCATAATTTACTGTTTATATTACAATAAAACCCAAAACATGCCACGTTTCTAAACTCAGCAGAAATCACAATTCATCGCCTGAAGTGCTTATACTTTAAAAAGATAAGCTATGCATGAGGAGTGGGGAAAGGAATATAACATACAAGCAAGAGTATTTTTTGTTGGTTTGTTTGTTTAACATAGTTTTGCATGATTAAATATGCCAGATCTTATGAAGTATTATGCACATGAGTAACTTTACTCGTGTAAGAAGTCTCCCTGTGCATACATGTTTGCAGGTTTGGACCCTTTCTGACTAGTTACTAATTGTCCTTCTACCTAGCTATTAATAGTTGGGTAATTTTCTGTAGGTTCTATATGGAAATGGGTGGATGAAGGAGAGGAATATGTATTTTTAATCATTTTTACAAAGGGAAGAAATTAATTATTTATTTTATTCTTGTTTGAAAATTTTATTTTAATGATGTTTTTGGAACATGTATCACAACTTTTAAAAAAAAATAAATCAAAGCTCTTTATCTTTTTTTTTTTTTAAGTGCCTTATTGCATGCTGATCAAAGATGGTGATTTTCACTAGTAGGTTAAGGAGACAAGTTTAAGAAAACATTTATTGTACTATGATTTGAGAATATAACCAAGTTGTATAGCTTGCATTCACAATAGCATGAACTAGTACAGCAGCATTTTAGTAAATTGGTATATAAACAAACATCTGTTGCAGGAATGTAGGAATGACATCCTAAAGAATGTATGCAAAAATTAATTGAAAAAGAATGATGGAGAATTGCGGCATGCCTTTAAGTCTAAATTGATTTTTTTCCTTCAGAGTGAAAGTGGGATTCTTGTGCAACATTCCAATACCATAAAGTATTTAACTTGTAATGTCCTATTAATGTACCTAAAAATTAGACTCCTGGTCATCCAATAAGAATAGTACTTACAGTAATACAGTATATGTAATATGCAATTATCTTGACAATAGTTTTATTTTTTCAACACTTTTGTCATAAAAGAGCAGTAAGATACAATGAATTTGATTCATTTTGTGTGTGTGAATCATTTAATAGGCCATTACATCTATTATATTAGCCACCATTCTATTTCAGAGCTTTTCATTATAAGGCTGTCTTTAATAGAAAGAAGTTTAACCTTCCCTCCCAGATAGATTGAACCCCATAACAGTGTAAACATTCTCATTATAACATAAAATCCCCTTCCCCAAGGGCAGCACTATAATTATGTTGCAGAGTGTTGTACAAATGTTTCTCTTAAAAATGCTGTCTCATTCTTGTCCTCAAGTTTTTATCATTTTCATTATGAAGAGAATCAATAATACCTTTAAATTGTAATTTAATAAAATAAATATGATCTGATTATTTTTTAATTTTTGAAGTTATTTTAATCAAGTTTGAGAAGAAGTCATCAGTAAAATTGCTGTTGATTTATAAATAGGATAATTAGAGGCTTTCCTCCTAAGTACTGTTCACTGGCATTGTGGCTGTTTTTATTGCCTAGTCAAACCTCTTCATTCAATTCTAAAATTGCCTTTTGAATGAACTGCACTAGGAGCTTGCCAAACAGTGTCACCATTAATACCTCACCTCCTTTATTTCATTGTCCAGTCTGTAAATGCACAATAAATTGTTTGATAAGGAGGTCAATGAGGTTGCACTAGTTTTTAAGTGAATTACAGCCAAACATTTCAGATTATGTCACATACTTATTGCTATTGTAGCTCTGTGTTTAAAAGATAGTGATACAGTGCTTGAGTAGTTCATTTTGTATCGTTACTTGAAGACTGTATAAAAATCAAGATGGCTAGGTTCTTCACCAAAAGCTGACAATCTTTACATAAAAAACGGAGGGGGAAAACCACCTTATTAAGTCAATTTACAATTTTGTAATGCTTTCCTTAAACTAATTAACTACATTTTCAGTGGTGAGATATACAATGCAGGTTCCATAGGGATGAGTTAGGACAACAATTTCTGAAGTTAGAAGAGTATTTTCAGATTTACTACTTTTTAAAGGATGCCAGAAGTATTCCAAGAGAGGCCTGAAGCCCATTTGTTACTAATATAAAACCGCTCAGATTGCCAGTGTTTTCTGATACTAGATAGCAATTACATTTCTGTGGGTGTGTAAACTCATTGAATTTGGAGCGTGTATGGAGAATTTTGTCAGTCTTAGGTACATCTTATTATAGGCATTGTTCCATTGGTTTCACTTACAATCCCCTAACTTTGATCTAGCCAGGGGAGGTTATGACTTTGGTATAGGCTTTTCTTTCCTCTATGCAGAATATGCAAGTAGTTTTGAGATAGAAATTTAAAAGACAAAAATAAGAAACTTTGTGCTTGTTGAGTCTAAAAGAAAGTCTGTTTGTGTGCATCTCTCCCTTTGTAACAGAAGGAATGTTTCTTATGTTTCTGTCTTCAGACAGTTGGCACACATTTCATCTCAGCAGCTGCTTTCTCTTAAAGTGCAGTAGAGTGTAGGACTGTAGTGACACTAGCATTAATACTTCACATTCTGCTATCATATGCTGTCACTGTGAAATATGGATCTAGGTTACATGTGTTTGCAGACTTTGTACTGCTGAATTATGAAAGCTGACTCCGTTGGAGGATTGTGTTGTATTCAGAGACTGTGAACTGAACAATAAATGAAGCAGTAAGGGACTTATAGTGATACATGGTATCCTCCTTTTTTGGCCTATTTGAGCCTATAGTTTTAAAATGTAGAATTGCCAAATTAAATTTCATTTGCTGTCTTAAGAAGAGATATTTTAATAGACATCTACATATTTCTGTCAAAAGGCACCTTTTACTAATTGTCTGTAAGCTTTGTTTAAATAGTAATTTTACATCCTCTTTTAGACTGTTACAAATGACTGCATTTCAGATTACTGGAATTTACTACAAAGTGAAAAATAGGAAATATCATTTTGGGAACAATTAATTATTTTATTTGCAGGAATCAAAATGTACCTATGAATGTAGTTATACAATTTCAGATTGTCTATATGTCACTGAATAACCATACAAGAGTGTGTGTACACTCACACACACACACACACACACGGTGAAATTCTGGGAGTCACTGGTAGTTTTGCCCAGATTTCACCCTTGATATCTAACCAATGAGTAACTAATGGGCAAACAAAATTGTACTGAAAGGGAAAATTTGAGAATATTTAAAAATTATTACTTAGGACAGTAAGAATTTCTTGGAGTAATTACTTGGATGTGGCCCTTACTACAGGCTTCCTTGTGTACATTTTCATTACAGTGAGAATATTTTAGTAATGCACTAGTAAAAGTAAGTATTGACTGGAATCCAATGTTCTATCAAAACAGACAACAACTTGGAAAACCTAAATTCACCCAAATCTTACGATTACTGTTCCTTGGATTAGCTGTGTCTTTGAGGCACTAATAGTTCCAGTCATACAAGAAAGACCAACTTGCTGCTTTTACTGCATACTATGCATCAAAACTTCAGGCTATGTTTGTGGGCATCTCGGTACTAGGGAGAAAGAATTTGAACAGCAAACAGAAAATGGAGTCTCAGTGTGAACACACTGTGTTCTCAGATCATTTCTTTTCATTTGTAACTTTTAATATTCACATATGGACAAGGAGGGAAGTAAAGATACAGAGCACACCCTTTAATGTTAGATTGCTCCACTGGTAAATGGGCTTTAAGCCATACCTCCTTAGGGATTTTCAAGCAGCAGAACTAATATAGCGGGTATCATTATGATGATGTTCTAACACTCAGCACAGTGCTCTTGTTGCAGTCATCATGAGATAAACGGTAAGACTTATTGAACTCATCTGCATTGTAACTGGTTACATATTGAATATTTTATTGCTTAGTGTATGTGCAGTGCCCAGATGGTAACCCTACACTCTTCTCATGTAGGGTAGGGGTATGCATATTAACCCTTTGGGTGAAGTAAATGGTGTCATGCTCCTATCATCTACTAATTTTGAGCTTTCTTTTGTATATAATAGTTATTTGGAACAGTGGTGTTTTACCCATATTAAGCAGCTCTCTCTCTGCACATCAGAAGTGGCCCTCTTTCCCATAGCTGCCTTTTACATTATCATTTTATTCTATAACCTCTTTTTAATTACAGCTATGTGTCTGATAAGTTTAAATATCTTTGTCAAGAAGTGTCCTAGCGACTACAAAACCATCCAATCTGATTATGTAGTATAATAGTACGTTGTTCAGTTGATTGTAAAGGTCTAGAGCATACCAACAATTTTAGCAACAGAATTTAACCTACAAATGAATCAAGTTAAAGGCAATACCAACATGTTCCTCTTTGATTCCTAGCTATATATACAGTTAATGAACATGGTACCATTTTCTCTGTAACAGGCAGCAATAGCAGTCTTTCCGTTTGGTGAATCTCATGGGGGAAAAGCACAATCAGGCTTTTTTCATAAGGGCAATAATGTGTAGGAATTCTGTTCTAAGAAATTGGAGTTTTTTCTTTAATAAATATAAAAAGAAATAGATAAACCAAAAAAATTTGCTGAGAGACAAAGATTTGTTTATGAAACAAAGTGTTATATTCTGCATTTTCTGTTTAGTTAGAGACTGCTTTTGTTTTTCATGACACTGATCAATTTGTGGCCATCATATCAAACCAAAAGAAGCGGGATGATTGTTGATTTTCTCATTTACAAAGTCACTTTGTAGTTCAGTATTTTTCTATAGCTTTGTAAATATAATGCTCTCTTATTTAACAGAATCTTTAGCTGGAATAGGTCAGTAAAAACCAGCACCAGTTAGCTTATAATTGGATCTTGTTTTCAATTTCAGTAAATGGTTACCTGCCTTTTTAAATGGGAAACTGCAGTTGGTTTGATAATTTTATAATTTCATATGTAAATATAGTGCATTGTATTGAAAAATTTTGTACTAGCTGGGAAATGGATTTGATAATTCATAGGTATTTTTCATCTTTTGTTTATATTATTTTTTGCTTAAATTACAACTGTCTTTAAAATTATTAAATATAAAATTTAGCCGTCACATACATGTCTGCAGATATAGTTTGTTAGGAAAGAAGTGTATCTCAAAGTCTCGCTACAGGAGAAAGTCTGAAGACCTTTATAGCGGAAGAGTCAATGGAGATAACACCAAAGATCAGCCCCAGGAGGATACGGGATGGGTTGTACAGGATTGCAAGGGACAATAGGAATCAAGAGGGTTGCAGCCAGAGGGAACAGGGGATAGACCAGAGAATTGCACCATCACCAGGAAAGGCAGGTCTGTGTGACTGGGGACTCCTTACTGAGAAGAATAGACAGGCCTGTAACCAGAGCTGACCCAGATAACAGAAGGGTGTGCTGTCTGCCGGGTGCTGAGATATGGGATGTGGACCTGAGACTGAAGAGGATCCTAACGGGAGCGGGAAAGAATCCACTGATTGTCCTTCATGTGGGAACAAATGATACGGCTAGATTCTCGCTGGAATGTATCGAGGGAGACTATGCCAGGTTGGGGAAGACATTTAAGGAAATAGAGGCTCAGGTGATCTTCAGTGGGATTCCGCCTGTTCCTAGAGAAGGGCAACAAAGGTGTGACAAGATTACGATGGTCAACAGATGGCTAAGGCAGTGGTGCTATAAGGAGGGCTTTGGGATGTATGGCCACTGGGAAGCATTCATGGACAGAGGACTGTTCTCTCGGGATGGACTTCACCTGAGTAGGGAGGGAAATAGACTTCTAGGATGGAGGCTGGCACAACTGATCAAGAGAGCTTTAAACTAGGAATTTGGGAGAAATGGGTGGGAGATGTCCAGGTAATCTCCACGCTAGATTTTAACATTGAGAGGGAAGAAAACGAAGTAAGAAAGGATACAGCCGTGGGTAGGAAAATGGACATAAGGAGGAAGGGTAGTGTAGACACCAGTCTAATAGGTAATACTGGCAGTAGAATGTCTGTGCCTAATTGGGTAAAGAATGTGAGAGAAGCCAAACAGCAAAAATTAAGATGTTTGTATGCTAATGCGAGAAGCCTAGGTAACAAAATGGAGGAACTAGAGCTATTGGTGCAGGAAGTGAAACCAGATATTATAGGGTTAACAGAAACATGGTGGAATAGTAGTCATGACTGGAGTACAGGTATTGAAGGGTATGTGCTCTTTAGGAAAGACAGAAATAAAGGCAAAGGTGGCGGAGTAGCATTGTATATCAATGATGAGGTAGACTATAAAGAAATAAGAAATGATGGAATGGATAAGACAGAGTCTGTCTGAGCAAAAATCACATTGGGGAAGAAAGCTACTAGAGCCTCCCCTGGGATAGTGCTTGGGGTGTGCTATAGGCCTCTGGGATCCGATTTGGATAAGGATAGAGACCTCTTTAATGTTTTCAATGAAGTAAATACTAATGGGAATTGTGTGATCATGGGAGACTTTAACTTCCCAGATATAGACTGGAGGACAAGTGCTAGCAATAATAATAGGGTTCAGAGTTTCCTGAATGCGATAGCTGATGGATTCCTTCACCAAGTAGTTGCTGAACCAACTAGAGGGGATGCCATTTTAGATTTGGTTTTGGTGAGCAGTGAGGACCTCATAGAAGAAATGGTTGTAGGGGACAACCTTGGTTCGAATGAGCATGAGCTAATTCAGTTCAAACTAAATGGAAGGATAAACAAAATTAGATCTGTGACTAGGCTGTTTGATTCCAAAAGGGCTAACTTTAAAAAAATTAAGGAAATTAGGGAATTGGATTGGACTGAAGAACCTGCGGATCTAAAGGCGGAGGAGGCCTGGAATTACTTCAGGTTAAGGTTGCAGAAATTGTCAGAAGCCTGCATCCCAAGAAAGGGGGAAAAATTCATAGACAGGAGTTGTAGACCAAGCTGGATGAGCAAGCTTCTCAGAGAGGTGATTAAGAAAAAGCAGAAAGCCTACAAGGAGTGTAAGATAGGAGGGATCAATAAGGAAAGCTACCTTATTGAGGTCAGAACATGTAGGGATAAAGTGAGAAAGGCCAAAAGCCATGTAGAGTTGGACCTTGCAAAGGGAATTAAATCCAATAGTAAAAGGTTCTATAGCCATATAAATAAGAAGAAAACAAAGAAAGAAGAAGTGGGACCGCTAAACACTGAGGATGGGAGTGGAGGTTAAGGATAATTTAGGCATGGCCCAATATCTAAACAAATATTTTGCCTCAGTTTTAATGAGGCTAATGAGGAGCTTAGGGATAATGGTAGCATGACAAATGGGAATGAGGATATGGAAGTAGATATTACCACATCCAAGGTAGAAGCAAAACTCAAACAGCTTAATGGGACTAACTCGGGGGGCCCAGATAATCTTCATCCAAGAATATTAAAGGAACTGGCACATGAAATTGCAAGACCATTAGCAAGAATTTTAATAAAAAGAAAAGGAGTACTTGTGGCACCTTAGAGACTAACCAGTCTCTAAGGTGCCACAAGTACTCCTTTTCTTTTTGCGAATACAGACTAACACGGCTGTTACTCTGAAACCAAGAATTTTAATGAATCTGTAAACTCAGGGGTTGTACCATATGATTGGAGAATTGCTATCATAGTTCCTATTTTTAAGAAAGGGAAAAAGAGCGATCTGGGTAACTACAAGCCTGTTAGTTTGACATCTGTAGTATGGAAGTTCTTGGAAAAAAATTTGAAGGAGAAAATAGTTAAGGACGTTGAGGTCAATGGTAATTGGAGCAAAATACAACATGGTTTTACAAAAGGTAGATCGTGCCAAACCAACCTGATCTCCTTCTTTGAGAAGGTAACAGATTTTTTAGACAAAGGAAATGCAGTGGATCTAATTTAGCTTGATTTCAGTAAGACATTTGATACGGTTCCACATGGGGAATTATTAGCTAAATTGGAAAAGATGGGGATCAACATGAAATTGAAAGGTGGATAAGGAACTGGTTAAAGGGGAGACTACAACGGGTCCTACTGAAAGGTGAACTGTCAGGCTGGAAGGAGGTTACTAGTGGAGTTCCTCAGGGATCGGTTTTGGGACCAATCTTATTTAATCTTTTTATTACTGACCTTGGTACAAAAAGTGGAAATGTGCTTTGCGGATGACACGAAGCTGGGAGGTATTGCCAATACAGAGAGGGACCGGGATATCAATCAGGAAGATCTGGATGACCTTGTAAACTGGAGTAATAGTAATAGGACGAAATTTAATAGTGAAAAGTGCAAGGTCATGCATTTAGGGATTAATAACAAGAATTTTTGTTATAAACTGGGGACGCATAACTTGGAAGTAACAGAGGAGGAGAAGGACCTCGGAGTATTGGTTGATCACAGGATGACTATGAGCTGCCAATGTGATATGGCTGTGAAAAAAGCTAATGCGGTCTTGGGATGCATCAGGTGAGGAATTTCCAGTAGAGATAAGGAGGTGTTAGTACCATTATACAAGGCACTGGTGAGACCTTACCTGGAATACTGTGTGCAGTTCTGGTCTCCCATGCTTAAGAAGGATGAATTCAAACTGGAACAGGTACTGAGAAGGGCTACTAGGGTGATCCGAGGAATGGAAAGCCTGTCTTATGAAAGGAGATTTAAAGAGCTTGGCTTGTTTAGCCTAACCAAAAGAAGGCTGAGGGGAGATATGATTGCTCTCTATAAATATATCAGAGGGATAAATACCAGGGAGGGAGAGGAATTATTTAAGCTCAGTACCAATGTGGACACAAGCACAAATGGATGTAAATTGGCCATCTGGAAGTTTACACTGGAAATTAGGCAAAGGTTTCTAACCATCATAGAATCATAGAATATCAGGGTTGGAAGGGACCTCAGGAGGTCATCTAGTCCAACCCCCTGCTCAAGCAGGACCAATCCCCAACTAAATCATCCCAGCCAAGGCTTTGTCAAGCCTGACCTTAAAAACGTCAAAGGAAGGAGATTCCACCACCTCCCTACGTAACATATTACAGTGCTTCACCACTCTCCTAGTGAAAAAGCTTTTCCTAATATCCAAGGTAAACCTCCCCCACTTCAACTTGAGACCATTACTCCTCATTCTGTCATCTGCTACCACTGAGAACAGTCTAGATCCATCCTCTTTGGAACCCCCTTTCAGGTACTTGAAAGCAGCTATCAAATCTCCCCTCATTCTTCTCTTCCGCAGACTAAACAATCCCAGTTCCCTTAGCCTCTCCTCATAAGTCATGTGTTCTGGTCCCCTAATCATTTTTGTTACCCTCCGCTGGACGTTTTTCAATTTTTTCACATTCTTCAGAGGAGTGAAGTTCTGGAATAGCCTTCCAAGGGGGAACAGTGTAGGCAAAAGACATATCTGGCTTCAAGACTAAGCTTGATTAGTTTATGGAGGGAATGGTATGATGGGATAGCTTAATTTTGGAAATTAATTGATCTTTGACTATTGGCAGTAAATATGCCCAATGGCCTGTGATGGTACGCTAGATAGGGTGGGATCTGAGTTACTACAGAGAATTCTTTCCTGGGTGTCTGGCTGGTGAGTCTTGCCTACATGCTCACGGTTTAGCTGATCGCCATATTTGGGGTCGGGAAGGAATTTTCCTCCAGGGCAGATTGGCAGAGGCCCTGGGGGTTTTTCACCTTCCTCTGCAGCGTGGGGCATGGGACACTTACTGGAGGATTCTCTGCACCTTGAAATCTTTAAACTACGAGTTGAGGACTTCAGTAGCTCAGACATAGGTCAGGGGTTTGTTACAGGAGTGTGTGGGTGAGATTATGTGTCCTGCGTTGTGCAGGAGGTCAGACAAGATGATCATAATGGTCCCTTCTGACCTTAAAGTCTATGAATCTATTTTTCTTTTTTGGATCTGTGGGATAGTTTTTTTTATATGAACAATAGTTACATGTTTTCTACACACATTTTTATACTAGTAATTGAACTAACCTTAAAACCACCGTGGAACGCTGTAGCACTTCTCTTGCTTCCAAGTACTGATTAACTGTTCTGGTGTCCTAGAAATAGATTATGTGCTCAGTTGTGTCTTTAATGCACAGCTCTGCATTGGGAGCAGTGTGGAAGCTCACCACTGCTTTGGAGATCATTGGGAAGTGGTTGCTACACTAAATTAAATGAAATATCCTGTGTGACTCCATTGCATGAGAGTCTGTCATTAAATGACAGCACTACATATGCAGCATGCAGTACTACAAAATATTCCATATTTGCCTCTGAGGTTATGAAAGAATCTCCATTATGTGAAACTGTATTGCGTTATTTGCTAAGAAATATGTTTCTTTACTGTGTGTTGTCTGGCCATGAAATAAGTACCAAAATGCACAAGGGGAAGAGACCAAAAATCTTAAAGTGTGGAGATCAGCAATTTTTGTCCCACACAACTTTGACAATTTTTAAATTGTTTAAATCATTAAAATGGAAATATCTTAAATAATTAAACCCCAATCTGCTTGTTCGCTTCTGGTGTTTACACTTGGACTTTGTTTCTGTGTCAGGTTTCAGCTTTAGTGATTTCCTGACTGAGAGCAAGACATTTGTGAGCCCTCTTCAGAACTGATTCCAGGGACAGGCAAACTGTACAGGTGCATGTGGCAACTTCTTTGCAGGCAAACTCTGGCAATGAGAGTGATGGGAAGAAAGTTTCCTTTTTTTAAATAGGAAGAAGATGAAAAGTGGTGACAGTGGTACGACCTTTGTAGGCACTGGGGGTAAACAATGGGAATCCCCTGAAAAGTCAGGAGAGGAACTAAAGAAAATGGTGTTATTCTGTAATTCCAATGCTTCCTCTGTAAGTGAGGTAAGTTCGCATTGGCCGCCTTTGACATATGGGGCAGGAGGGAGCAGTAACTGCACATACTGATGATCCCACTTGCTGTGCTATGGAGCTAACAGAATTCTCACCATCTTCCTGTGGGCCCTCTTCAGTCCCATTGAGTTTCAGCAGCTGGAGAAAAACCAACAGGCCCTCTGTCTGGCTCAGATGCCAGTTTAAACTGGGGAGGGAGGAGTTAAGAGACCACTGCTGCTGTTACTACATCCAACAGCAGCTGAGGTGCATGTAAACCTGGCCCTTTACTATACAGGTCACTATGTTATGCCTTTAAATGTCCCGCAAAGCAGAACTGTCATGGAGTGGGCACTTTACCTTCCTAGCATAAGACATTCCCTTACCCTCCTTTGCTGCTCCCTTCCATGAGAAGGACCACATCTCCTACTAGTGCTGGATTGCAGGACTAATTAACGACCTAATCTGGCCTTGCTTTAACATAGGGTCAGGTTTTTATGCTGCTTCAGTGGTCTGTGGCCATCTCTAATAATCTCCCTGCTTGAACTGGTCAATGCAGACTAACTGGTAGGCAATTATATGAAATTTTAAGACCCTACCCCATTTCACCAGCCCACCCCTTTACTAGGATATGGCTCAAGATTTCACTTAGCTTTGTAGCAGCTTCCTATTACAGCAGCTGGACATCTATCTAGGGGCAGCAGCTGCTGTATACAGCTGCTGCTTCCCCTTGCCCTAGACGTCATAAAACGAGGCCAATGATTTGAAGTCAACATAATTGAAAATGAAACTTGTCTAAAAACTAGCTGCTAAATTGAAATTTAAAACCAAAAGAAAATAACGGATTGGAGTTTAGTTATCTAAGGACTTTCAGAAACAGCAGAATAACTTAGGTGAAATTTCTTGACTTCTGTGTATTTAAAATGTCAGCCTTAACAGTACATTAATGTAATCATTTTGCATAAATTACCTTTTAAAAATAATTAAAGTAATTGCAAGAATCAGCAATACAACCAGAATAGCTTTAGGGCTTCATGTGAGAAGTACATTGGACTTTGGAGTACAGTTTGGTCACAAGACCATATATAGCACTGATGTAAGCAGACAACATCTGTGGAATTCAGTTCATAAAATTCAATGAGTAGCATAACTGTGGCCAAGCTGAGAGGGTAGAAATGCTGGTGAGCCTCCGTCTAAAGGCAGGATGGAAGAAGCAGCTGTAGGAAAGAGTCTTGGATTTTGTCATGAGAAAACTAATGAAAAATTAAGAGAGGGATTGAGGTTCCATAATTAGGAAGTTCTGTTCAAACTTGGATATTTATATGAATGGATTTTCTGACCTAGCTGAAATTTTGGCATTGTTAGCTGTTAACAAGTGGCAATACATACTAGTGTAGGGAGCAAGATCTGGTCCTATGAAAAGTCCTCTTTTTTTGCTACTCTGATGCCACAGAAGTAACTTTACAACTGCCCTGAATGTGTAGCATATAAGAATTCCCTGGGGGTATAAAACTCATATAAAGCTTGTTTAGCTGGCAGTACACTATCTGCTTCTGGCCCCATTCACGTGTAGGGAACCTGCTATGGACAGAAGCGTGTGTGACAGGACATTGATTCATTCTATTGATACTCACTACCATATTCACCACCACCGTTCATTCTGTTGATATTCACCACCACCTGTTATCAGCAAGGAGATTCACCAGTAGATTGTCCCACAGGCAGCTGGATGCTGGTTTAAAAGGTGTGTGTCTGGAAAGTGGCAAAATACCACCTTTGCCCCAACAAGCGTGCTGAGCAGAGTTCTGAAGTCCCTGAGATCTCAGTGTAAATATATTGAGGCCATGTTTTCCAGTAAATTAAAAGTAGTTGCTCTAAACTGATGTGACTTGAAAGAATGAATTGAAACTATTATACATGTAAGAGACTATTTCTTGGCATTGTTAGAAATAAGTTTGCTCAGTTGTCATATCCCCCTTTAATCAGGATTTTTTAAACCACCACCAAGGTATGGTCATAGGGCAGCCAAAGCCAAAGACTGAATTTGTCCCAGCTAACTTGTAACCTCCTAGATATTTTGAAAATATATTGGGTATTTTTCCCCCAGATGACCCATTAAGATGATGACTGTTCTGGGAGAAGGTCCAAAATAATCTCAGACGTGTAGGTTTTGGAGACCATTCAAAAGGGCTGTTCCATGGAATTTGAGTCTACCAAGGTCAAATCAGTTTATTTAGGCAATGTGTATCAGCAAACTGCATAAATAGAAGAGAATCCTTTTCTTTAGTCCCCAGTGCTTTATACAGCAACTAATACTCCAACATTGCAGTCAGAAGAGTGTATATTTATTCTGTTTTCCAGAGTAAGCATAGATGGTCACAATGGTTAATCAGAAAGGTTTATTTAAAACAAACAAAACGTGTAAACCACATAAGGACATTTTTCCTCCCAAGACCAATGTCTTATAAAAGTATCTTTGTTAAGTCTGTTTCAAAGAGACAATGTTAGGCCATCAAATTTTCTAGTTCTATTGTAGATTACACCTGCTGTTAGATCAAATGGCATGACTTTAAACTAAGAACATTCACAAAGTAATTCAGAATCAAATTTTCTCATTTAAAGCCAGCAGAACATCCCATCATGCCTACCTTTTAATTAGATGATGTTTTGATCAGCATTCTTATTCATTAATGATCAATACTTTCATTTAAAGTAAGAGCAGTATTTAGCCTTCAAATAGAAGTTCATTTTATGGACACTATTATGTCCAACAAGAATTCTTTATTTTTGCTTTTTTATAAACAGTTCTAATAAACAGAAAACATGACATTTATAATATTAAAACAGAGGATCCTTTCTAGGCCAACAAAATGAGATACATTAAACATGCTAAACTATTTTAATTTATTACAATAGTTTGAAAGATTCTATAGTTCTGATAAAGAAGCACCTTATCCTGAGAGGTGTTGATTTTTGTGGTAGTGGATGCTGCTTAGCTCCTATCTGGACCAAGTCCTTAATAGATGCCTACTTCTTGAAGCAACTGTAGTTGAGTTACAGTTATTACATACGTAAGTCTTCTAAATAGAGAAATAGTTTTGTGCTTCATGCAGAGAATGGGGTTGTTTGTTTTTTAAACAATTAATTGACCAACCAATGTGACATTTTTTTGGTGGGGAATTGTGACTCAATTTGTTGCTTAATGTAATCTAGTACAGAAAGCTTGACTGTTGTAAATGGTTTATTCCGAATAATCAATATTTCATGGAATTTATTTTGCTCTCTTTGTTTGTTTACTAGATTATGGCCCAGATCGTCAGCTAGCTCCATTGAAGTCAGTTATACCAATTTACAATTGGTTAAGGATCTGGCTTCTTATTTCCAGTTCACTACAGTTGGTCCAACATTAGCTATCTACAGATTTAATATTCATTTTTGAGCAATTGAAAAGATTTTTAGTAACTCCCAGATCTCCTCAGTCCCATATATTAGTGTTATCAGTGCCAAATAGTCACAATAAAGGGTGAGTTGTATAATTTTCCTGAGTCATTTCAGAGTAAGAGTTCTGCATTGGGTCCAAACATTTGGAATATAGAAGCAATGATAAAACATGACTCTTTCTGAATGGCATTTAGGAAAAACTGGTGACATGCATATTTCACACAAGGACGGTCCAAGATTCAAGAAGCTTTTAAATCCTTTGTAAAACTTAAAGACCAACCACTTTTTCTTTAAGAAGCCTAATCCCTCAAATTAGAGATCAAGTGAGGACACACTTTCTGTTAGGTGGGTCTTCATTTGTAGTTTCTATCTCTCATATGTGAATAGGGGCCTTACAGAAGACCCACAAAGAATTTTTAAAGAACTGGATTTTTTTTCAGTTCCTTATTTTATATTTTTTAAATATGGCCTGAAAGATTGGAGGTGGGAGAGGAAAAGGGGTTGTGTTTGTTTAATGTATTTTTTAATCTGCCTTTTTTATCTTAGAAACTTCATGAATGTCAAGACTGATCTCTGGTTTTGCTGGAGGACCTGCTAGATGTGTCAGAGCATGTTTATTTTGAACTCTCACATTGTAATTGAAAGAGTTGTTGAAACTAGCAGAGATATTCTTTATCCAACATGTTAATTAGTCATGGAAATTGAATAGCAAAAAAAATCAGTTTTAAGTAGTTTGACTCAAACTCTCTTCCTCCCTCATTTCCTTAGCTTTCATATTCTTCATCCTTGTGATGGGGGAAAACTGGCATAGCAGCAGCACTGCTGAGAAGGATCTGGGAGTTGTAGATCACAACCTCAGCATGAGTCAGCAATGCTACTGCAAACAAAGTAAATGCAATTTTAGGTTGCATTAACAGAGGCATAGCATTCAAGTCACAGGAGATGATAGTACCACTTTACTTGGCGCTGGTTAGGCCTCAACTGGAGTATTTTGTCCAGTTTTGGTCACCAATTTATAGAAAGGATGTAGAGAAATGGGAAAGGATCCAGAGAAGAATGACAAAGATGAGCAAAGGGATGGAATGCAAGCCATATGAGCAAAGGCTGAAGGAACTGGGTATGGTTAGTTTGGAAAAGAGAAGATAACAGGGGACATAATAGTAGGCTGCCATTAAGAAGATGGCAAAAAGTTGTTCTCTTTTGCCACAGATGGCAAGACAAGAGCTAATGGGTTCAAATTACAGCATAGCAGATTTAGATTAAATCTCAAAAAAACTTCCTACCTGTAAGAACAGTAGGACAATGGAACAGACTGCTTAGAGATGTTGTGGAAGCTTCTTCACTGAAGGTTTTCAAAAGGCAGCTCATAATCATCTGTCTTGGATGGTTTAGATACAACAAATCCTGCATCTTGGCAGGGAGTTAGCCCTAGATGACCCTTCTGGTCCCTTCTAAATGTATGACTCTATGATGTCATCATTTCACTCCAGTTCTCCAATCTCCATAGAGTTTGCTAGGACAGACAGGACTTGAAGAACAAGTAGGATACATACGTATATGCGATAAAAAAGCAAAATGGCCATGGGCCTGATTTTTTTTCCTTTGCAGGTAACCTTTAACATTTTAACAGCAATGTTTGACAAATTCCATATCTGATTTCTAAGTGTAATGTATAAGGAGGTACTGCTTTGATATATGTCCATTCAGACAAGTTGGAGATGGGCGATTCCTAAGTATGGGTCTTTGCATGTTTTCAATTTTTGTGTGCCTTTAAAAGTTCTATAATTTAATTATTTAAATTCATGATTTAATGCAATA